>NW_015387818.1:260233-279699 GCF_001527695.2 Protobothrops mucrosquamatus | reverse complement strand
CTCTCTCTCTCTCTCTCTCTCTCCGTCCGTCCCTCCCTCCCTCCCTCCCTCCCTCCTAGTTTGGTGAATTATAGATTCCCCCCCATTCCAGACAATCGTGACTCCTGGCAATTGCTTAGACAAGTCCATGCAGTCTTCTTGGCAACATTTTTGAAAGTGGTTTGCTTTCTTCCTAGAGATGACTGGTGCAAAGTGACCCAATCCTGGATTTGTGCCTAAGGTGGGACTAGAACTTTCTAGTTTCTAGGCTGGTGCCTTAAAACATTATACCAAACTAGCTCTCAAATTGTATCTACAAATATACAAATTATATGCTAACTGGGACCTTAGACAATCAATCATTCAATACTAGAGAAAATCAGGCCTGGTTACTCTTTGGAAACAGGAATCATAAAACAAAAATTATCATTCTTTGGGTATATAATGTGGGCTGAAGCATCTATGGAAAAGATGATAGTGCTGGACAAGTGGATGGAAAAAAAGGCTAACAGTGCATGAAATGAATAGACGGAGTATTGGAAGCTATCAGGGTGCATCTGCTGAGGTTGGGCAATGCGGCAAGGGGCAGGATGGCTTGGAGACTTTTATCTGTCATATCACCAAGAGTCAGCTGTCACTCGTGAAGCCATATAACATAATATATATGGTATTCTCTTTTATCTTTGGAAACTAGGAGGGTGAACCTTCTAGCAATGACCAATTTTGTATGTCCTTTGCAAAGTTAGGAATGAGATATGCTACATTCCTATTTAACAATGAGATGTATTTTTTATTGAAAGTACAGAAATCATTTCTTCCTTCTCAATAATGCCTATAAAATTTTATGGCAGTCTGTTTCTTTTGGATTTTTCTTCCTTCTCCTTCTTCTTGACGCCAAACGGTGGTAGAAATGTTGTAGAAAGAGTCAGAAAGAGCTGACTCATTTGTATTGATGTATGTCATTGTCAAAATCCAAGAATCATTCAGCAGAACCGCTTAGTGCAATTTCTTCTCTATACATAGCTATGTAATAAACAACAATGTGTCTTCTCACATGAAAATAAAGAGGGTGAGAATGATGGTGGATAAAATAAAATTGAAAGTGAAACAGTTTTGCTTCCAGTGGATCTAAAAGATGCTTATATAGCATGTAGATATGCTAGTGTTTTGTTTTGTTTTTAAAAAATCAATTTTGCTTTCCTATCTTTATCAAATAAAACAAGAAACCCAAATTCCATGAAATTTAAATCAAAGAAACTTAAATATGGTTCAAGATTCATAGCAAAGCTTAGATATGATAATTATTCAAAATTTGAAAACTGGCATATGAGAATTTTATTACCTAACTCAGTGGTGGTGAACCTATGGCACGGGTGCCAGAGGCGGCACTCAGAGCCCTCTCTGTGGGCACGCACCCCAGTCCTAGGCATTCAGTTGGGTTTTATAAAACCTTTTCACTTTAGGCCTCTGCCATCATGTGCAAAAAAAAAAGGTTCAATCAGTCAATTTCAACTTCTTGCGGGAAAAAAAAGATCTTGCAAAGTTGGAATTGATTGAATTTTTTAGTCCCACACAGTCTGCCGTTACCACCGCAGCCATGCTCACCCAATTGGCCACACCCAGCCAATGGGCCACACCCACCTGGCACTCGACGATGCATAAGTGGGTTTTGGGTTGCAGTTTGGGCACTCGGTCTCTAAAAGGTTCGCCATCACTGACCTAACTTTTTTAGGAATATAATTGCATTTATATCTGAGTCAACAAAAATCTATAAGAATATATAAGTACTTACTGTCATCAACCTAAATATCAATTGGTATTTTTCAGGGTTAAAATAGAACATTTTAAAATTCCTTGAAAAGATTTTACAGCACTCAGATCATTAAAAAGATTTTTTAAAGATTTTTTTTATCCCATCTTTATTATTTTTATAAATAATTCAAGGTGACGAACACGCCTAATGATCCTTCCTCCTCCAATTTACCCCACAACAACAATCTTGTGAGCTAGGTTGGTCTGAGAGAGAATGACTGGCCTGAAGTCACCCAGCTAGCTTTCATGACTAAGACAGGAACTAGAACTCACAGTATCCTAGTGATTTGCCCAAAGTCATCTAGCTGGCTTTTATTCCTAAGGCAGGATTAGAACTTACAGTCTCTTTATACATGTGATTGCCTAATTCATTAAAGAAGAAACATTTACTTGTGAGAAGGGGAATATGGAAAAAGTCAGAGACCACTTCCATTGGTGGTGCTTTTCTTGGTCTGTACGTAAAAAAGTGCCTCTTTGAAGGATTCTCCTGGCTGATTCTTGGATATCATCTTTCCTCCATCTTTTCCTCTTTAGATGATCATCAGTAATAGCAGCGAAATGGCAAAGCATCTCATTTTAATTCAGAGTCCAATTCCTATTTTAGATTGGGCTCAACCCAAAGGAGCCTGGTCCTGTGTCAAAATGTGGCTAGAATATACCAACCAGGAGGAGCTCATGTTTTTAGTACTTTCCTATCCTTAGAGAGGTAAGATTGAAGAGAGAAATTAGCAATATCAGCTGATGTCAGCTCAAATAAGAGTGCAGAAAAATCCAGTTTGGCTAACAAATTCTCTGGTTAATATTTAGGATATAGTAATCCTTCCATTTGCACACTTCTCTAGATTTTGAGATGCAGTAAGAATCAGGGAACCTTCATAACATAATACAGCACTATGGACAGTTGGGTGCCAAAGTTTTATTTGGAGGAAAATTGAATATAAAAATAAATGAAATGCATGATGAATTTATGCAAAAAATGGAAAGAACCAATGATTGTATATATGTAAACATGACAGTGATAGATACAGTGAACATAGTCTGAGTTATTGCTCATAATTTCAGCTTCAGTCTCTGGATAAAATTATTTTACATCTATACCTTCTTTAGTCCAANAGGCAGTAACAACAGCCCAGTCTCCCCCAGGCAGAAACTGAGCAGGCCAACTCTGTAGAAATGCAGATTTGATAATCCTATTCAGAAAGACTGGGCCACCTATTCATAAGCAAAATGCCTTCAGCCACAGCCCCAGAGAAGCAAGACATGACCTTTAGGACATAATAGGATTAACCCACCACCATTAGAATTCCAAAAGGGCACATTCAGATCAAAGTACATGGCACAGGAACAGGAAGAACCTCAAATACAAAGCCCAAAGAAGGTATGAAAGCCCACCTATCCCAACTCCATTTTGTCAGCTTTCCCAGAACCACATACTGTTGGTTCTGCTGTTCAATAAACAGAACCTTCTTTCCAAACAGTCTCAATTTTTTTTTATTCCCAGCTTGAACCGGACCTGAAGATTTTTCTTTCCACATTATGATAACATTTCTCAACTCAGCTAAGTTGGTTCCCTGTTGTTTCTATCTTATAAGTAGCAGATATAAAGCAGATAATATATGATGCTGAAGGCCACCCAAATATAGGGCTGAGATAGAGTTTAAAACATGTTATTCTCTGTCAAGGAACAATCACAGTCATTTTTGGCTTTACAGTTTTGCGATCTTATTTTAACCATTAACGTTCTCGGTACATAATAACTAATAAGTGGCAAAATAATAGAATAATAATAGCACTTCCAGAAGATGTGAAGAAAAGGGGCATTTCTATATCAGAGTCACATTTATTATACCTAAAAGACTAAAACAAATAAATGGAATAAATCCAAATGAGCTTTTTAAAAACTTTGAGGAGTCGTAAAAGAAACAGGTGATCCAGTTAAAGGAAGGAAGGAAGGATAGGAAGGAAATTGCTCAGAAAAAAAGATTCTAGGAAGCCCTTGCTTGCAGAATATTGGCTTAAATATTGTTGGAGATGGGGGAGCCAGTAAAAACTCCATTAGCTCTCTTCTTTGAAGGTGACATTTATTTTCAATTCTCTGTACAATAAGATGATGAAATTACATGAACTTTAAATCAAACTTTAGTGCAGCAGAATAAATAAGTCTTGCAGATGACGGGTTT
Organism: Protobothrops mucrosquamatus; assembly: GCF_001527695.2. Lineage (NCBI taxonomy): Eukaryota > Metazoa > Chordata > Lepidosauria > Squamata > Viperidae > Protobothrops > Protobothrops mucrosquamatus. The sequence continues at coordinate 275,728 of NW_015387818.1, read as the reverse complement.
GAGCCAGCTTCAAAACAATCAGGCAGGCATTACAATTTTATCATCTTAACAAATGTTTGTTTTCCATTTGCATTTGACAATAGAATTAATATACTATTTTACCAATTTAAGATTTATGAAACGGTCTATACCGTTTCCATTCCCTCTCCTTTAGTTCCTGACAACCCCCCCCTTTTTTTGGTTCAATTTACAGAACTTGCAATTTGCAGAAAGCTAAAAGAAGGGCCTCCTTCCGTGCCTGCTGCACGGCTTCAAATACCTCTATTTCAATTTTCTCATTAATAGTAAATGCCCTCGGTAACAATGGACCATTGATCTGTAGTTTGCCTCCTATTTGCCCTGGAGCAAGAGAGCAATTGCTAAATGTACAAGATGTGTTCAAATGCACACATGTGCCTGCACACAAAACCCCAGATAGGACCAACAGACCATTAGTTTTGAAGCTTCAGCTGTGATGGGTTCGATAATAATTAATATGCAGGACAGCTAGTCATGTCACACACCATTTCAGCCCAGCATTGCATCTGTCAGTCCAAATCCTCGCAACATACAAAGCACTGAAGATCGAATCTAGTTAGACAGCTAAGTGAATTTCAACAAAAATCTGCAGATGCACGATAGATGCACAGGATGTTATGCCACACATGAATGACTCCTGTGCAGGCCAAATGACAGATGTATTTCCTCCGACTGCAGGCCAGGCTCCAGCACAATCCACTCTTCATTTATCAATAATTGGGGCTTAATTTTATTTGGCAGTGGTCGAGCAATGTGTTTGGCTTCCTCTCCAATATACTAATACTAATTAGGCTTTTTCTCTATTTTTTGGTGATTCAGGGAGGCAGCTCAGCAGAGGGTCACCATTTATTTCCAAAATGTAGAATTTCAGGTGATCAATCACAGGTACGGTCAAGATTTGTCAGCAAAAGTTTATATGTGCTCCACCAAGAGACTACAAGATGAGAGCCAGTTTGGTCTAGTGGCTAAGTCACCAAGCAGGAGATTGGGAATTCTAGTTCTGCCTTAGCCACGAAAGCCAGGTGGGCGACCTTGGGCCAGTCACCCTCTCTTAGCCCAATCCATCTCACAGGGTTGTTGTTTTGGGGAAATAGGAGGAGGAAGGGGTGCTGGATATGTTCACCACCTTGAGGTATCTGTAAAAATAATAAAGGTGAGATACAAATAAAAAACAAACAAACAAATAATGGGACATAATAATTTGAGTTATTTTATTGGATGATGGCAAAGGTGTCTTTTTAGAACCAGGAACTGAGCCAAGAATTATTGCCACCTATTGTATACATGTGTGTGTGTGTGTGTGTGTGTATGTATGTATGTATGCATTTATTTATTAATAAGATTTTATTAGTTTTTCTATACATATAATACTTTTTCAACCAATGTGCTGTCTGAGTTTAAATATGCTAATACATATTTAATTCACTTATTTATTTATACATATATGCATGTATGAATGCATTTATTTATTTGTTTGTTTGTTTGTTTGTCTATATTTGTTAAAATTGTCTCCTGCCCATTTCACTATCAAGTACAGCTTACCTTACCATAAATAAAATATAGACAATTAAAAAGTTAGAAATATTAAAACACAAAGCATTAAAATTAAAACATTAACAACAAACTATGTAAAAGAATCAGTGCATAAATGCATCTAATCTACTATCCGCCTCAAGGATGGGATTTATTCAATATGTATAGCTGCCCATCTCATGTACCTGACTCTTTCAAATGAATATCCCACTCTGTTACTAATATGCACTAATAATAGGAAGAAAAGGGAGAAATTATATCTTAGAAAAGCGTTTCTTCTACAAACACTGAGTGTACATCTAAGTGTTTTTGGAGAAGGTATCTGAATATTTTGGAATTTTTCTAGCATAATTCCTCCATTGGTTGCCAATTTGCTTTCGGATGCAATTCAAGGGGCTGGTTGTCACCTTTAAAGCCTTTCATGGCTTGGGACCAGGCTATCTGAGGGATTGTCTCTTACTGTAACATCCACCCAACCCACTAAGCAGGGAGGCAAGGAATGTTGTGGGTCCCTTCCCCTAAGGAGATACATCTGGTGAGACCCAGAAGAAGGGCCTTCTCCATGGTGGCTCCTTCCCTCTGGAACATCATCCCTCCAGAAATTAGACTGGCCCCCACTCTGACACTCTTTCGGAAGACTTGGTTCTGCCAGCAGGCCTAAGGAACCCAGAATGGGATGGAACCCATTAAATGCTTGATTAAAATGTGTGTTTTCACTGATGGAGAGTGGGGTGGGGTTTATTATTTTATTATTATTATTATTTCTACATTGTGTTTTTATTATCTAGAGTCGCTGTGAGCAAGTAGGCAGCTATATAAATTATATTAAACAAACAAACAAATGTAAGCCACAGGATAGGGAAGATTGTTTTACATCAATTGATAGGTAACAAATCCTAACTTTCTTTACACACCAATCAACGTGTTCATACAGTATATATGTCATGTAATACAATATGTTTTGATGTTCTATCATTTCAGATTGGAAGAACTATTCTAAACTGAAAGAAGACAAGGTGTCAATTATAAACTAAACCTCTCCTCCCGAAGACTTAAATTTTCTGTGTGCAGCTATTTTTGTATAGGGAATTAGGGTGGGAGAAATATTATTTCGTGTCTGCTTGAATGGAATCCTATTTACTGTCACATTTTTGAACTGATACACAAATTGAAATGTCATTATATTTTAAAATCTGTATTCTGACTTTGGATTTAACGTAGACACTTGCAATATAATCTGTACAAACATACATCATATATACAAGAAAAATATATTGGAATTCAGATTGTAAAAATAGGGTCTGTCCCCATTAAAACAATAAATAAAAATGTGAGTGCTTGCTCGTGAAACAAGATTTTAGTGTGATTTTTCTTTTTTTTTTTAAAAAACCTACAATACTAACAGAACGAATTGAAGTTACAAATGGGAAATAAGAAAGACAGAGGCGCTGAAACTGATTGTTTGACTCATTGTTAGTATTAAAAAAATTAATTCTTCATGTGAAATCAGAAGTGACACAATTCTGGGTATTGCTGTAACCCATATTTCTGATGATGTAGTTTGATATTTCCAGTATATACCTGTGCACCATATGAATGAAGGCAAATATACATGTCCCAGGATAATGTTGCAGGATCCATTCTGGGCCAGTCACCAGAGGTTTAGTCTTCCGAGCTTTTGGACTTATGCTGGAGCCCATCCTCAGGAAACTTCTCTCTCACCAGAATGTGGTAGACAGAAGTGATTTTCAGAACAAGTCTGAAAGCTCAGAAGAACATAATCTTTGGTGACTGACCCAGATTGGATCCTGCACCTTGTAATAAGTTCTTAACATTTCTATGGGTTTTATTTCTGATAAAATAGATATAAGACTGTGCTCCATGCCTCCCTTCTATCTCACTGAAAAAAAGAGTCTGATCTTGTAAGATTATGGATGTCATAAATGTTCAGGGTTCCATAAATGCAGAGTGCTGAACATTAATTTTGATTAAGAGCCAGCTTGCTTTATTATTATAAAACCTCAGAGCAGGTAACTGTAGAGAACAGGAGGGTAAATGTCTCAAATCATGCCATTAAGAGAGAATTAAAGAATAAATTCAATTAGATTAAGGCTGTAGTCCTAAACACCGTTATTCCAAAGTAAATTAAATTGGAAATAAACAGAAGTGCATTGAAATAATTTGTCTCAAAAAAGTCATAAATAAATTTCACTAGGAAAAAGATGGAGACTTAGTCATTGACTCGTTTTAGGTCCAAAATTTTCCCCAAAATTTTCAGTAGATTCTACCATACACAAGATCTTTATCACTACCTCTCATTTCAATCATTAAAAAAAACACCACAAAATGAACAAAGAAAACTGGGTGGATTACATGAAGCTTTTAAGCAGCATTCATATTTTATTGAATCGGTCATTCACCTGGCATTTTTCTCCTTTGAAGCCAAGTATCACAAAGAGAAATTACAGGATTGGTCTTTTAAAGGTATATTTGAGCTGAAATGTTGGTTTCTGTTCTAAAACATAAATACAAAGCCAATTCAGATAGTAAAGTACTAATGCAACATTCTCATAATGTCCCATGCCCATTCAGAAATTGTAGACTTCACTCAAAAACCACCGTACAGTCTTAACATGTAGTGACCTAGTGTTTGTATTGTAGCAATCAACTCTTGACGCATGAGTAGACATCTCCAGACCCCCAGCTAGGAAATAAGAACTTATCACCAATCAAAAAAGCGGTCATAAATAGAGTTGACAATAGATAAATGGGCAATCACTGGAATCCAGGCCTAGAAATAAAAACAAGAACATCCTCTATCCCCTGTTTGTATCCTAGGCTGAACAATTATTGTAAGTCAACATGATGTTGTGAATCTAAGCAAATGAACTGCTCAGCCAATTCACCATCCAGGCAACTCAGGACCTCTAGGTTTTGCAGCTCCTGTGAGACAGAAGGGCGCATGGATTGCTATCAAAAAAGATGGGAGAGTGAACTTGAACTTTCCCCAACTTTGGCAGAATTCTACAGTCTCTTTCAAAGCACAGCTGTTTTAGGCAAGGGCTAGCTAGAGCAGCAGTTTAGAAGTGCCAAAGGTGGCTGTGGCTGTGGCTGAACTGGTATTAGAAATGGAGCCCAGTTGCCAGTATTGGCAGAAGTGGATGAGTTACTGTCTCATTCTGGCACTCAGCTTTTTGACCGGATCTTATCATCCACAATGCAGCTTCTCCTTGAATCATGCATTCAACCTCCAGAGGCAATATTCACATTTAGCATTTTAAACAGCCTTGGGCATCCTGTGTTCTCTTTTACTGAGTTATAGTACACAATGAGTTCAGATTTTAAAAAGAAAGTTTTGCTAGTTATTTCAGGATGACAGATGTGAGCTTGCTCGCCTCCAAAACTCTTTCTTTTCCTTCCTTCAAGTAAGTGCAAGAATAGCATTGAGTTGCTCATCTTTGACAGTTGGAAACTACTTATGTCAGATCCTGCAGCAACAAACCATGCTAAACACTTGATGCAAATTAAGGTGAGCAGACTAGGTTATTTCCACTCTGAAACAATTCATAAATGGCTCTTGTAAAGGAAAAGTGCATTTCTATTTTTTTGAAGTAGGAACACCGTGAAATTTGGAAATATATGAAAACTGAAGGATGGTATTCTGATTCTAATATTAGTCTGGGGATTTATATTAAGATTAATTTGTTTAAAGGGGAAGCCTGAATACTTTTCCCTAGTGTCTGCAGTGTGAATGCTACCCATCAATGTCCTTGCATTGGAGAAAAATTAGATAGACAAATGCATTGTGCACCAAGCATGAGTACTGAGTTCCTCCACTAAACAGTCTGATCTGGAACCCAGAGAGAGTTAGGATTCTTGTGGAATACTTTATCATTAATGATACCTCTGAAATTCTCACCTACAATGGGCTGCAGAGTTTTGAGTTACAAATACTAGCTTTCTAAGCAGAATCAAAGTATAGCTAATTCTAATCCCCCTATTTTAAAAAAAATCTTCCAGTGTTTAAAAGTGTAGAGGCTATATCATGGATTGCAATCTGAGGTAAGTCAGAAGAATAAGGAACATTAGAGGAGGAAGGAAAGAAGGAAAGAAGGAAAGAAGGAAAGAAGGAAGGAAGGAAGGAAGGAAGGAAGGAAGGAAAGAAGGAAGGAAGGAAGGAACAAACGAAGGAAGGAAGGAAAGAGAGAAAGAGAGAAAGAGAGAAAGAAAGAAAGAAAGAAAGAAAGAAAGAAAGAAAGAAAGAAAGAAAGAAAGAAAGAAAGAAAGAAAGAAAGAAAGAAAGAGAAAGAAAAAAAGAAAGAAAGAAAGAAAAGAAAAGAATCTTTCAGGAACCGGAACTGAAGAGCAGGGCAAAAAGTAGAAGAAATGTCGGACTGTAGAAACATACAAACACTAAAAAAAAATACATGGCTGGTCAAGCAGGTCTTAAACAAATATTTTCCTTCCTGTCTAGTAAAGTCCAATGATCAACCTGGACTATGTCAAGGATCAGAAGTTACTTTTTTGACAAACTGTCACTTGCAATTGTGACCTCACAGTTCCTGTCTGATAAGGATGCTTCTTTATACCAAATGTAATTGCTTCATAGAACAGCTTGACCCAAATGCTGCCAGTTGACCCTCCATGCTTGAACTCTGAAACCATTTGGAGAATTGTCCCATGAGAATTGCACAGCTTCTCAATTGCCACTGGAGTGAAACAAATCTCCATAAAATTATTTGAGGAAAGCAGAGAAGAATGCCTCTTCTTTTGCAGGTTTGTACAGAGATTGTCCGAAACTATGGTTGAATTATATAACTATCTGTTTTTTTTTCTCCTGAAGTTCATTACAGGAAAAATGAAGAAAATTAAAGGATTCAGTCTCTCTAAATGAATTTAAACATCATTTAAACAATTACATGTGTATGTACTGTATACTTATACATACCAACATACCTGTTGTTTTGGTTGTCCCTTTTTCCTTATTGTTGCTTTTTATTAACATATTAGAGTTGTCTTTTGTTTTGTTTTTTGATAACCCAGTTACTTTTTCTCTCTACATTCCAAGATTGTGTCTTCTGTCTGACCACAGTAATTATCTTCTACCTTGTCCATTGACCCAACTTGGTTCTTATTTTTACATCTGTTTTAGATACATTCATTTTGCTGTAATTTTAGATGTTATTATATTCAATATAATTTTAGTGTTTACATTATACTTTAATATAGGCTGTATTCCGTATACATGTATTGATATTAGTTAAGTTGTTTTACAAATGTATTTTAACTCTGCTTTAATTTCATTTTGTTCATTATCTGTACTGGTCTATGATTGCAATGAAATTGAATTGAACATAATCACAACAGTTGTTTTAGGTACTTTTGTAAACTTCACTGTTAAATTTTTCATTCATTCTTTAGTCACACATTAAAATCCACTCAGTGTCAGGCACAAAGGATCAGGACTTTTAAATTAAATTGTAGTTCAGAAGATTTATTGCTGAACCTCTATACACAAGAATCCAGTCAACTAAAGTTCAGTACTAAATTGATGCCAGATAAGGATCAATAGAATTCAACAAGGATCATTTGTGGCAACATACGGATTCTGAACTGATGACATGCTTAACTCCACCCCTCCACCTGCTTTTCTTGTTCATCCAGGGCACACAGTAACTATCCTTACTTGGTTTTGTTTTGGTTTGTTTGTTCTACATCATTGAACTATTTTAAATGTCCTGGCATGAGTTCCATTGCGAAGAAAAATGTCTTTGCAAAGAACAAACACAGATCCAGAAATGAATTTTAAAAACAGGAGGTTCAAGATTTTAATTTGAAGAATGAGATGGTTCATTATAATCTTAAATTCTGAGATGCAAGCAGCCCACTCACATAATGGTCACAGAGCCCATTTTGTTCTTAAACACTCAACAGATGACTGGCCCTTTTGCAGAGAAGACTTTAGCCCTGGGCATCAGGAATCAATGGAGTTCACCAACATTTGGGATCTTCTTGGTGTTTTTAACACACAGTAGTGCTGTGCCAGTTAGCATCCTCTGAATCAATGTTATGGTCCTGAGGGCTGATTGCTTTGCCCAGTTAGAGCTTTCTGCCTGAGCCAATCTAGGATATGAAAAAAAAGAAAAAGAGGGACAAAAATCAACCTGGTTTCCACCCAAATGTGCTGCCAAATTCAACAGAGACATTTCCATATGGTTCAGTACAAGTTGGGCAATTTATCTGGGACGCAGTAATAAATAGAATCTCCTAGGATTCGATAGGTACTTCATCCAGGAACTTGTCTGCCATCTCATCATGAGTGGATCAGAATGAGACATCAGGAAAAGGAATAAATAGTGCAGCCATTTTAATTGCGCTGAGAATATGTTGGCATGCATGCTAAATAGCAGCGTGTACACACATGCAGTTTAGCTTAGTTTCAAGAGGAAGACAGAAACGACTCTCTGCTTTGAATGTACACTCTTTCCTCTTTTGCTGAAATCTCATTGCAATCAAAGCATTTGCCAGCAGTTTGGAATCTGAGCAGGATTGTTGTAACTGCCCTTCCTATAAAATATTGACCTCTAATTTCATTGAGGAGACTTTAAAGGCTCCCATCACAATACTTTAGCTCTTCTGCTAACTAAATAGAGGAGCAGACAATACTAATTCTCTTAACAGAGTAAATCTCAAATTAAATGTTGGTGGTCAAATTGTCTATCCCCCAAAATTACCAAGGGGCATACAGGCACACCACACACACACACACACACACACACACACACACACACAGAGAGAGAGAGAGAGAGAGAGAGAGAGAGAGAGAGAGAGAGAGAGAGAGAGAGAGAGAGATATTCCCTCCATGTAATGTCAATTCCACATGATTTCATCAGCAGCACAATTCAAAAAAAACATTATATTTGTGCTCCCAACAATAATTTTGCTGGGCACTACAAATCTGATTTACAAAGAATGGTGTGGACAAGAAGATCAATGGTCTGAGCTGCCTTTTTGCAATAGCTAAGAATGTGTGTGGTTCCTCATTCTGAACATGATTTCATACTTTATGGAAAGACTGCCAGGCACAGGTAGTAGAACACCTAAAGCACCAATGGCTATGTTTGATAAGGAATATTACAATTGGAGAGACTCTTTTACAACCCTATGGCTTGTTAGAAAGCATCCCAGGAACAATACTGAGGTTTAGACTTTAGTTCTTAAGGTCAAGGATGGTCACATTCTTAGGAGGACAAATTTGGCATTTAATTTTTCCTCCTGCTGCCTTTGCCACCAGGATAATAGAATGGGCAAGAGATAAATGAACTATTAAGGGAAGAAGAGGAAGAGAGAAAGGTTACTCAGTCCAGGGAAAAAAGAAAGCATAAGAAAGTACCTAGTGGACTTCCCATTAAGTATGAGCCAGCAATGTGCTGTAGTTGCCCCCAAAAATCAGTGCAGTCCTGGGCTGCATCAAGAGAGAGATAGCACCGGGATCATAAGAAGTGATAGTACCACTTTATATTGCCCGGGTGAAACTACACTTGGAATATTGCGTCCATGATATAAAAAAGACATTGAGATCCTAGAAAGAGTGCAGATAATAGCCACAAGATAAGGGGTTTAGAGAAGAGGTCCCCAACCTTTTGGGCACCAGGGACCAGTTCCATGGAGAAAGGTTTTTATGTGGACCAGAGGGGCCATGGTTTTGTGTGCTGCCTGCATCCTGTGGGTGGGGTTTTGCTTGTTTGTGCAGACCAGTTATGGCCTGGTACTGGTCCATGGACCGGGGGTTGGAGACCTAGTTTAGAGGCTAAATTGTTTGATGGACAGTTGAGGGAGCTAGGTATGTCTAGCCCAGACATGATGCAGCGCAATGTATCGGGGCTGTTTTGCCATTGCCGGCAATGGGGGTGGGCCCAGCTTCTGCGTGATGTGTCCAGCCCGCAGGCCAGCAGTTTGACACCCCTGGTCTAGCCTATCAAAGAGAAGGATTAGAGGGGACATGATAACTGTCTTCTAGTATTTGAGAATTGCCACAAAGAAGAAGGAATTGACACAGACTCATCCCCAATGGCCTGCGCCTGTCTTCAACAGTGAAGGGACACAGGGCAGAAAACATTCTGCAGCCAAGAAGCCTCCACACACATTTGCACTATTCAGGTGACCCTGAGGACACAGGTAAACTTCCACATGGCCTCAATGACTATCTAAAAGAATGCAAGTGACCAGCTGTCTGCAAGGAATATAAATCCTTCCATTCCCTACCACCTAGTCAGAGCTGAAGAAGCTTCTTGGATGAGAAGCAAAATGTCTTCAAAGAAGAGCAAAGTCTTCTGAAAAAACACCTTTGAACAAGAAGGAATTGACTTATTCTCCAAGGCAGGGGTCTTCAAACTTGGCCCTTTTATGACTTGTGGACTTCAACTCCCAGAATTCCTTAGCCAGGCATGCTGGCTGAAGAATTCTGGGAGTTGAAGTCCTCAACTCATAAAAGGGCCAAGTTTGAAGACCCCTGCTCCAAGGCAACAGAGGGCAGGACAAGAAGTAATAGTTGGAAGCCTGTTAAAGAGAGATCCAGTCTAGAAATAAGGAGAAATTTTCTGACAGTGAGAACAATTAATCAATAGAATAACTTGTCTCCTGGAGTTGTGGTGCTCCATCACTGGAAGTTTTCAAAAATAGATTGGACAACTATTTGATTGGGATAGTATAAGGCTCCTGCCTTGAGCATGGGGTTGGACTAGAAGACCTCTGAGGTCCCTTCCAGCCCTGTGATTTTTATGTTCTATCTAGGCCCTAAAGCAATGGAGCCTGCTCCTGTTCTTGTTCCTGTTCCTGTTTCTTGGCTATGCCTACCTCAAAGGGCTGAGAAGACCAAATATCTGACTGGGAAAGTGAGTAAAGGGACATTGTAGAGCTGGATAAATTGTAGAGAAAAGAATATAACTCTCTAAATGGAAAAACAAGATAGAGAGCTGCTCAAATTTTATTCCCTTCCACTGAGTGCAATATGGAAAGGCAGAGGGTTCTTTTCCATTTTTTCCCCTTCCTTAAGCCTTGAAATACAGTGAATATTTCCCTTCTGTGCTTCTGCCCTGTCAGTCTGCAAGCTATCAAAGCTTTAGGGCTTGACATAGCACTCCAATTTTGAAACACTCCAAAAAAGCAATAGTTTGCTCTGCCTGGTTAAATCCCTTTCCATTGATCTGGAAATGAGTTCCATTGCATTTGATGCTGTAAACGAGATAATTTAAGCCCTTTCTCCCTCCCTCTCTCTCTCTCTCTCTTTTCATTGTCTTCAATTCACCATGCTTCACAATACTGTATATTATGACTGTGCAAAGCAAGCCAAAGGCACAGATGGGACTGAATTTGGATCATGGGAGCTCCAAACCATTGTCAGATGGTAAGATTTACCATGGCAGCCACGAGTCAACATCTAACTGAAGGGTGAGATGCACATTCACCCTGGGTAAGGTCAAGATATGCCACACCATGTCTGATCAACTGCAACTCAAGCCATGTGATGCTTATATGAACGTGGTGGAAACCAAGCCAAGTGCACTTCTAATACACATATTAAAAGAGACAATGTCAAACAATGATAGACAGGGATCACTGCTTTAGTATTTTCATGATCGGACTGGGTGACATGGATTCAATATTAACTTTCATTCACCATTCTCCCATCTATAAAATGAATACATTTGTATTAATTTTTTTCCTCATTTATAACCTAGAATATCTTCAATAAAGCTTATTGCAAACCAAGTGCTGTTCTAAAGATTAATAATAATAATTTAGAAGCATAAAACCTGGAGGTTTTTAAGAAGCGACTGGACAACCATTTGTCTGAAGTGGTATAGGGGTTTCCTGTTTGAGCAGGGGGTTGGACTAGAAGACCTCCAAGATCCCTTCCAACTCTGTTATTCTGTATAAAAGGAGAAAAGCCTCTCTCCTCATACACTCAGGCATGAGAGAAAATGGGATGATGCTTATATATCAAGCCTAGCAGAAAGGCAAATGTTTGTAATTGAACATCTTTGCAAATTTTGCTTTGAGCCCTGGATGATCTCCATTCGGTGCAGTGGGACATTGGCCCAACATAGCCACATTTGTTGGAAGATTTTTGGCCTTTAAGGCAGTTACATTAAAAACTGCCTTTGCTTGGAGGCAGCTAACCATACAGTTTACTCAGATCTAAGCTGTAAGTTAACAGTAGAGTCCTGTTCCTTTGATGGAGGCAAGTTTCCCTCACAGGTGCAGATCACTGGGAATCAACAAACGGTAGAAAGCCCTGGGTCCTAACAGTAAAAACTATGCCTTTCAAATTCATGTGTGTCATAACTATGTCTACTGTGACACAGAATTCAATACCTCATATCCCTGCATCTAAATCTAACATGTTTTAAACCAGACTGTTGACTTTATGTTTCATGTTCTAGTTTTCAACTTGTAGAACAGGGCCACACTTGGAATACTGCATCCAGTTTTGGTCACCACGATGTAAAAAAGATGTTGAGACTCTAGAAAGAGTACAGAGAAGAGCAACAAAGATGATTAGGGGACTGGAGGCTAAAGCATATAAGGAAAGGCTGCTGGAATTGGGTATGTCTAGTTTAATGAAGAGAAGGACGAGGGGGGACATGATAGCAGTGTTCCANTTGGGGAAGACGAAATTGGGTCTCAAACTTCAAATTTCAAACTTCCTGAAATTGACAGAAAGGTTCTCTGCAAATATTCTGATACAACGGTCATTGCCTACATTACCTCGATAGAAGATCTGCTCTTTCCACTCTTGAGAAAACCCCATGGATGCCTTCAGTGATAACTTCATGCATTTTGGAGTCCCATCAGCTCCTTCATGACATCACATGTCTTGAAAGGTGAGATTAAGCAATAAATAAAGGAGTGCAGTGGCTTACGATGTTAGGACATTGGGCTGACCATCGGCAGGCTTGTGTTTGAGACCTGTTTGCTGCTGTAGACTCAGCAGTTCGAAAGTGGGAGACCACATGTAGATAATGGGTACCACTTTGGTGGGCAACTTAACAAAGACCTGAAAGGAACCCCCAATTGGATGTCCCCAGGGCAATGGTGGTGTCACCATGCCATTCTTCTACCCCAGTGCTCCCGATACTAATGCAGTAGTAATAGCAATACATGAAAATATTCAAGTCAATAATAAAGAAATTTTGCATATTATGTAAATGTGGGGCAATCTCATCAACATAGATTTAAGGTTTGCTATACAATGCAAGTGAAGGACATGTGGATTTAAACCTTCTCCTGCCAAGCCAAAGTATTATACCAGAACACCACACTCCAGTACCTTTGCAGCACCATGTGCAGACTCCACTTTGATTTCCAGACTGTTCTTTGTCTGTTACCATAGCAATTTTTGCCTCATTACAGTCCTTATGAACTTGTTTACCATCCCAGGGATAACACTTCCAATTCCAAGCTGAATATCAGAGTTCTGTGCGGCCCATCTGTGCCTGATCTGATCAGCACTTCCAAAATAATACATTGGCAGGTCATTGTAACTTTGTCTACCTCGGAAGCTAAAAGCGGAGCTTAATAATTCTTAATTTCTCGGAACAAAATGGATGGCAATTTGGAGCCAAGCCATTTCTTCAGGCCGCCTCAACCGCCCTTTGATACTCAGTAGAGTATTTCAGTTTTCCTGAGCTTCTCACTCTGGCTATATTAAAGGTGGCTTTTATGCTGGATGGAGACCACAGTGATCAATTTCAGAGACCCCCACTGGGGGGAAAAAACTGGAAAATGATGATATTTTGATATGATATATTGCTTATTTTGAAAAATGTTTCAGCTCTTATGTCTAAAAAGCCCTTTTCTCCACATACTGCACACTATCATTATATTTAACAGTCATTTGTCCAAAGCACTTCACTTGTCTAAGAACTGGGAAGAGCACCATTTTGAAATAAATTTGGAAACTCCTCTTTAGGTGACATAGATGCAGATTTATTTTTTTTAAAAAAAAGCTAAACACATTTCAATCAAATTTGCAGAACTTCTCAGAAACCTGTTCACCCATCTGTAACCGTTCCTCCATTTTCTATCAACAAAAATGAGATAATATTTTTTTTAAAAAATCAAATAAATGTGGATTATTCAAACTACATATATCATAAAATAAAGATGTGTTCTTATTTACACACGCAGAGGAATGAAATTTAGAAAAACGAGTATGTACTGGATTTGATAAATCCTGGATGTCGAATTGAACAGAGTTGATTTTTTTAAAATTTGTTTTATTTAATTATTTTATTTCTCTTCTTCCTCTTCCTCTCCTTCTCCTTCTCCTCCTCTTTATGGTGGCATATAGAGCACTCTTTCTATTCCACACAAACACACTTATAAAAACAAACCTGTAGAATAAATTGAAATGAGCGATAGTTATTGGTCCAAAACTACCTAAATAAATGTCAATGACTGAAGATAAAATAAACCCAGCTCTACCTGGGAATAATTTGGCACCTATTTAGATAAGGTGTTAGTTCTATCACATTGAATCATATCTTTACTGTCATTGAATCATATCTTTACTGTATTTTGAAGCTTAAGAGTGACATAAAGGTACAAAAGGAGAAAAATAGAGACATTTTTTTTACCTGAAAAAACTAACACATTCTCCTCTGACAAGACGTGCAGAAGGATTTTCTTAAGTGATATCTCTAGTTTCTCACTACGATTTTAGAAAACCAGTAATTTGCATGGAAGCTATATCATAGGGTAATTCTCTCTCTTTCTCTCTCTCTCCCTTTCTCTCTCTCTCTCCTTCTCTCCCTCTCTCCCTCCCTCTTCCTCCCACTCTCTCCTTCCCTTTTATTACAAGATTTGGGGTGGGTTCTATGGGAGATGGAAAGGCAGAACAGTAGAGTTTTCCTTCAACTAGCCGATACAGTAATAATCAAATCTTTCATCATTATCATTATGATTTGTTCTTATTTACATATGCAGAGGATGAGATTTAGAATGATGAGTATGCAGTGTATTTGATAAATCCTAGATGTTGGTTTTATTTATTTATTTATTTACTTCTTCTCCTCCTCCTCCTCCTCCTCCTCTTTCTTTATGGTGGCATATATAGCACTCCTTCTTTCTGTTCCTCCCCATAAAAACAAATCTGTGGGATAAATTGAACTGAATGATGGTTATTGGTCCAAAGCTACCCGAATAAGGGATGTTAGTAGTCAATCACCATAACATGTTGATTTATTTTTAAAGAAAGAAACAAGGGACAACCGGGAGAATTACTCCAGTCCCCTAAAAGTGCATAATGCTCCTCTCCAGAGAAAAATAGATTCACAAGAATTATGGTAATCATAATTTATACGGATCTGCAAAGCATCCCTGTGCAGAGGAGGACAGAACTGTTCTGAAACTGTTGATCTATAGTGATGGGAACGGAGAGATAGAGCATTTATCGGGGAAGGTGGCTTTGATAGAAACTTTGCTCAGCAGGTTGTCCACATAATTACCGCAGAATAGCACTTCCACCCTTCGTTTAAAAATATGAAGGAAGAAAATTAGCATCGCTGATCCTGAAATTTCTGTCGGTGGTCTGGAAAGGATTAACCTGCCATTTCTGTGTTTTCTTGTCTATAGGGTTCCCTATTCGGAGAGAGAATTGGCTGCCTCTGAAAGAAAAGGGAGAAAATTCCAGTCTAACCTGAGCTGCTGCAGGTGCATCGAGGCTCCTGATAAACTAATTATATGGTGAGTGCTATCTTTCCTCTATGCACACATCTTACATGTGCCAACCTGATATTAATAGATAGTAATTGTTTCAGTGCACAGGCTGGGCCAAGGAAACTGATGTTACAGTTGCTTAAATGTTAGAAGCAAAAGTTTCTTCTCCCCACCCCACCCCACCCCCCGCCCCTCCCCACAACTCAAAACAGTTGCTGAGAA
>NW_015387818.1:256798-259443 GCF_001527695.2 Protobothrops mucrosquamatus | reverse complement strand
AATAATAATAATAATAATAATAATAATAATAATAATAATAATAATAATAAAGTTGGAAGGGACCTTGGAGGTCATCTAGTCCAACCCCCTGCTCAGGCAGGAAACTCTATACCATTTCGGACAAATGGCTGTCCAGTTTCTTCTTAAAAACTTCCAGTGTTGGAGCATTCACCGCTTCTGGAGGCAGGTTGTTCCACTGATTAATTGTTCTCACTGTCAGGAAGTTTCTCCTTAGTTCTAGGTTGCTTCTCTCTTTGGTTAGTTTCCACCCGTTGCTCCTTGTCCTGCCTTCAGGTGCTTTGGAGAATAGCCTGACTCCCTCTTCTTTGTGGCAGCCCCTGAGATATTGGAACACTGCTATCATGTCCCCCCTCATCCTTCTCTTCATTAAACTAGACATACCCAATTCCATAAACCTTTCCTTATATGTTTTAGCCTCTAGTCCCCTAATCATCTTTGTTGCTCTTCTCTGTACTCTTTCTAGAGTCTCAGCATCTTTTTTACATCGTGGTGACCAAAACTGGATGCAGTATTCCAAGTGTGATGGTGAAGGGAAGAGGCAGCGCAGCAAGAGAAACGGTTAGTGCTCGGCTTACAACCATAGCTGAGCCCAAATTTTCTGTTGTTAAGTGAAACTTCCGTTAAGTGAGTTTTGCCTCATTTTACAACCTTTCTTGCCACATTCACTTGTTAAGTGAATCAGTGCAGTTGTTTAGTTAGCAACCTGGTTGATAAGTGAACCTGGCTTCCCCATTGATTTTGCTTGTCAGAAAGTTGCAAAAGGGGATCACATGACCTCGAGACACGGCAACCGTCATAAATACGAACCAGTTGTCAAGCATCCAAATTTTGATCACGTGACCCTGGGGATGCTGCAACTATCATAAGTGTTATAAGTCACTTTTGTCAGTGCTATTGTAACTTTGAACGGTCACTAAGTGAACTGTTGTAAGTCGAGGACTACCTGTATAACTTTAAATAACTCTTGTTACCAGTTTTCGTTCCACGGGGAAAAGATCACTTTAATCTACTTTGCAGGACTTTAGCAAGGTGAGTATCTTGTAAAACAATACAGGGGGTCCTCAACTTATGACCAGTTGTAGTTACAATGGAACCCCCCAAATAAAGTTCATACAACTGGATCAGTCATGTGATGATTCACTTTACAACTTTCATGACTGATGGCCATAATAAGCAGGCTCTATTACAGTCATAAGTTGAGGACTACCTGTACACATAGAGCCATATTTAACGAATGCTGAACAACAATAATAGTATAACACAATTGTGTGACATAAAAGGCTTAGTAGTCCAGCTTTCATGGCTATAAAAGTTATTTAGGCTTTTTTCCACTTCTTATAATCATGTGCAAGGACAATAAGCGAACTATGAATCAGGCTAATATCAACTCAGCTTCTAGAAATCTTTCTTCAGATGTATTCTTGCTGTGCCCAAATATTCTCAAATATATTTCTAGCAATGCTATGGCCCAGAAACTTCACTTTTAAAAAATAAAAATGGATTTTTTTTTCCTGGGAGCAAGACACTTGGCTTGATACTTTTTGGATGAGTAGTTGTCTATTTCAAATAATAACAGGCATAGTTTATTCAGTATTGGTGAGATACACAATTATTTCTAGTTCAAGTTCTAAACATTACAGTTTAAGAATTATTGGGAGCAACTGGAACATGTTCAGTGAGAAGAAATGAAGATGATCCCTGGACCTAGCTACAGTAAGTCCTACAAAGACAGATTGAGAAAAGTGGCTAAAATACAATAGCAGTGTTCAAATATCTTAAAGGAAATTACATAGGAGAAATCACACCTATTCTTCACTCTAGAACACTGTTTTTCAATCTTGGGCAACTTTAACACCTGTGGACTTCAACTTCCAGAATTCCCCAGGTAGCCATGCTGGGGAATTCTGGGAGTTGAAGTCCACAGGTCTTAAAGTTGCCCAAGGTTGAGAAACACTGCTCTAGAATGTAAGACAAGCAATAATGGATTTAGGTTACAGGAAGGCAGACTGGACTGAATATTAGAGGGGGGGGGAAGAATCCTAACAGAAAAAATCCTACCATAAGCCTAACCTTTGACTGGATGCACTCAAGTAGTAGCCAGGCTATCATCGAATGGATTGTTTAATATGGTTTTTTGCATTAATCAAGATGTTAGGCTTGATTGCCTCAATGGCCCAATGCAACTCTGTGATTCTTCAGTCAGATCCACATTCTGTATTTCTTTATTGTTCTACAAATCCCTGGGATGGAGAAAGATATAGCATGATTTCATTCCAGAAATTACTTTCCTTAAAGTAAAGTATGGTCTTTATTAAAGTAAACCCACAACATTCAGAAGGACACCACAAAAACCATACAGAATGCTGGAATCCTAGAGCTGAAAGAGACCACTAAATTCCTCAGATCCAACCATGTTGCCAAAGACTTAGAAATAATACAACTTTGCACACATTTGTTTTCAATGTCCCAGCTGATCTATTGTAAGTCCCCTAGAAGCACAACAGTCCCGCAGTTCCATATCCAAACATGCAGTGGTGGGATTCAAATATGTGAACAACCAGTTCTCTGTGTGGATGCCACTTCCAGAAGTCCATTCTGGGCCTGGGCAACAAAAAATTAACTAC
>NW_015387818.1:237592-255487 GCF_001527695.2 Protobothrops mucrosquamatus | reverse complement strand
TCCACCACTTTAATATCTTCATTGTCAATTCTAAGACTGGTTGTTTAACTCTTGCTTTTTAATTCGATTTTTTTAATATTTAATTTTAGTCCCATTCTTTCATTGTGCTCCTTGACTTTTAATAGTAGGGTTTCCAGATTGTTTCATTTTTGGTACCAGGGTAGTGTCATCAGCACAGCACAGGTTATTGATGTTTCCTCTTCAAAATTTAAAACTACGCTAATCTAATTCCAATCCAATTTCCCTTAAAATGTATTTCATGTGTACACTGAATAAATGCAGAGCGAGTATAGAGACTTGTTGCACTCCTTTGCCAACCTGGAGCCAGCCTGTTTCATTATGTTCTGTCTGTATTGGGACTTCCTCACCTGTGTATAAGTTTCTTACAAGAACAAATAGAAGTTCTGGGAACTTACAGCACTTACATTGGCTGAATTTAATAAAGCTGTGAATCACCTATAAAAATATTCTTATTTGTGCCACACTCAATACTTTTTGTAAAAACTTCCTGATGAGAATGTTTGAAGAACTAAAAGATGTTCACAAACATTTGAATGGTCCAAAGGAAACAAAGATATGGACCTTTGCGTCAAACACCATATTCGTAACAATATAGAAGTAGTTAGTTACTGCCTTTTTCCAGAATTATATTTACTTCTCCATCAAACCAACCACTCTGAAATTTTCTGGATTTCTCCATCCAAGTATTAACCAACTCTTATCCCATTAAGTTTTCAAGTTCAGCCAAATTAGCTGTTTAGGTAGCTCTGCTACCCTAAACAAGATATCATCCAATTGATATTTTGGAAATTATGTTGTGCATGTATCTGCTTTTTAAAAAATAAATAAATAAATTTAGATGCAACCATCTCACTATCAAACAACTTTTAGATAATTTTAAGAAATCTATAAAGGTTGATTAATTGATTAACCACCCACCTGGTGACTCTATTATTCCATCATCACATAATGCTCTTGTTTTCAGGTTGACTATTGTCATAAAGAGGAGTTCGCTTTAGCCCTGCTGATTCTAGCTGGTACATAGCTAGAATTCTTGGCAGAAGCTGTTTCTTCCACTCCATTCATGATAATCATTCAGGCTTCCCCCATATGTCCAGCTTTGCTCTTGTTTCTGTTGCCACTCCAAGTCAAATGGCTCTGATGAAAAATCAAACGACAGCTGTTTCCACTCTAAAGCACTCTGGGCCTCATACCTGATAATTATGCTTGCTGACAACTTCATCTCCTACCCCTTGTTTCAATTCACATTACAGAATAGTTGACAATAAAACCAACACTTTAGCCCACTGCTGGTGATGCCATGATAGGTCTAGCTGGCCTTGAACCATGCAGATCATCTGATTGATTGATTAGTTGTTGACTGTTGGTGTTCTGTAAACTCAGCAATGTTTGAAAGCATTTCAAATAAATATTTTTCTCAAAGAAAAGGAAAACACTTGTAGAATATAGAACATAGAATCATAGGGACTTCAGAGGTCTTCTAGTTCAACCCCCTGCTGAAGCAGGAGACCTTAAAACATCCTGGTCAAATGGTTGTCCAGTCTGTTTTTGTAAAACTCCAGTGATGGAGCACTCACAACTCCAGAAGCAAGCTATTCCATTGATTAATTGTTCCCACTGTCAGGAAATTTCTCCTTACTTCTAGGTTGGGTTTCTCTTTAACAATCTTCTACCCATTGTATCTTGTCCTACCCTCTGTTGCTTTGGAGTCAACCCCTTCTTCTCTGTGAGAACCACTCAAGCACTGGAAGAAGACTATCATGTCTCTCCCCCCCCCCCCCAATCCTGTTTTTCGATTGGCTAAGCATACCTAACTCCCTCAACCACTCATCGTACAATTTAGCCTCCACAGCCCTTATCATCTTTGTTTGGCTCTTCTCTGCCCACTTTCTAGGATCTAGGCATCTTTTTTACATTCTGTATGCAGTATTTGAAATGTAGCCTCACTAGTGCAGTATAAAGTGATATTACCACTTCTCATCATCTTGATGCTATCCCTCTGTTGTTATGGATGGTCTATTGCTGAATGTTCACATAGGTTTCCCAGAACATCTCTTTGTCCTTGTGAGAAACTTATACACAGGTGAGGAAGTCCCAGTACAGACAGAACATAGTGAAACAGGCTGGTTCCAGGTTGGCAAAGGTGTGTATACTTGACCTGCATTTATTCAGTCACAGAGTTCCTTCTCTCTGATCAAACCCTTTGTATCTTGCCAATATTTCCTATCTTTACCACAATTATTCCAAATCATCTGACAAAGTGTTCCATGGAATCTCTTGTCTGATAAATTTATCTCTAACTCGATTTAGAGTTTCCTGCACATTTGGATTCAAGCAAAGGAGTTATTTTGCATGCCACAGATTCAGAACTGACTTGCCCAGATAACATCAAATTTATATCCAAATATCACAGGACCAAATGTGGATCCAATCTCATTTAAAAGATCATGATGGTGGTGGTGGTGGTGGGGATGATGATGATGATGATGATGATGATGATGATGATGATGATGATGATGATGATATAAGAATAGAATATTTCTTAAATGGCTTTAAATCTGAATGTTAATTGGTGAATTAAGTAATTGATTTTTATACATATACACACGCACATTAAAATATTGCTATCCCCTCAATGCATCCATTGTTTGAAATTCTGGACACAGCACATTTGTTTTACTTAAGAGTAAGCAACCACTTTATGTTCAGACTAGTAATATTTTTCATTTCTCTGAGAGCAATACTCAGAGACTAAAATAGTCTCCAGTACTAAACAAGCATTTCCCTTAGCTCACAATCTCACTAATTTACATTGGTCCTCAGCAATTAAATTTGGCCCCTACTGATTAATTAACAGTTAGAGCAGATCAATTTATTACCATTATTACAGAACTACTCAAATTTCTTCCACTTAGGATCAAGGAGACCAGCAATGTTAGGTCATCCATTTTGCAATTTAATTTCAAAATACCAAATTTCCAGAGAGCAAAAGAAAACAAGTAGTTTATTGAAATCAGTCATGCTAAATATGTTACTGATTAAACTTTCAGAGCAACTTACCTATTTTTATTGGTTTATTATGATCAACTGCCTTTAAAGATTAGCAGCTGTTGCTACTTTGAAATAGTAGTGAAAGTCCCTATAGTGGCTGTGGGGAGGGGGGGGTGAGGATATTTTAGGCATATGGTTAATTTAATATTCACACCTTGACAGCTCCACAGAAGTGATGCAAAAAGAAAAAAAAGAAAGACTGAATGCATTTAATTAAAACTTAAAATTAATACTGATACAAATAAATGTGGGGCAATGACTACATACACATTGCCTATCATAAGGATGAGGGTATGGATTTATTCTCCATAGCATCCCAGGGTAGGGCAAGAATAGACGGGTGGCAGCTTTATTAGGGGTGATCTAAGGTTGAAATAAATTCTGATTGTAAAAGTCATTGAGCAGCAGAATATGTGATCCATGACTAGAGATTTCAGTCAAAGATTGGACAGCCATCAAACTGGGATTGTATGAAGATATAACACAGGTAGTCCTCAACTTACAGCCACAGCAGAGCCCAAAATTTCTGCTGCTAAATGAAAAAGTTGTTAAGTGAATTTTGCCCCATTTTATGACCTTTCTTGCCAGAGTCGTTAAGCAAATCACTGCACCCGTTAAGTGAGTAACATGGTTGTTAAATGCATCTGGCTTCCTCATTGACTTTGCTTGTCAAGGTTGCAAAAGATGATCACATGACCCTGGGTTAACCCTAGCCCTAACCCTAACCCTGGGACACAGCAACCGTCATAAATATGAGTCAGTTGACAAGTGTCTAAATTGATCATGGGGATGCTGCAATGGTCATAACTGTGAAAAACACATAAGTTTGTTTTTTCAGTATTGTTGTAATTTTGAATGGTCACTAAATGAACTGTTGTAAGTCAAGGACTACCTGTAGTATGTGGGAGCGACCTTGGAGAAAGGGAATGGTCAGATAAGAGAAGCTGTGTAATGGGCAGAGCAAGAACTCCAAAGGGACCCCCTGTAATGGAGATAGCAGGAGTTTATACTTTCAGAATTACAAGTTTCTGTTGATGTAGTCTTTAAAAAAGTAAAATTAGTCATCTGGTCGTGTTCTGCTTTTCTTAGAAAAGCTGACAGAAGTTTCTTAGGATTCTATGATTCAATTCTATGATTCATGCAGCAAAAATCTGATTTATGAACTTTGCTGCCCCAGCTAGTGATAGCAGTTACTTAGATGTCTTATAGGCCTCCTCAGAAACCATCCCTGGCTTCAAAATAGGTAAAGTTGGTGATCAAAGCCCCAAATGTTTTAAACATGCATTGCATATATTACATATAACTGGGCAGGAGTGAGACATTGAGGGTCTAGTTGCCCTTCTATTTTGAAGTCAATGGCCATTGTTGTGAACTTCCTTGCCTCCACAGAATTAGTCAGTGTAAGGTAATTGAGACATAAACTTATTTCAGGGCATAATTTCTTAAATTCTAGGTGCTGGGGAATAACAGAAGAGAAGGAATTAATTGCTTGAAGTTTGCTGGACAAGTTAGATTTTTAGCAGTGCTCTTCTTAATCCTGGAAGCTTCCTCTTTCCATTATATATTCAAGATGGACAATATTTAATATTTATTTGCTACGTATATGTAGGGGTGTGGGTCTATACATATGTTGTTCATAGTATGTTTAGGTGTGTGTCATGTATGTGTTTCACTTTGAGAGCGGGCAACTAAATTTCATTTTTGATGTGTGCCATCGTGCCCACAGTATAAAAATGACAATAAAAGTTATCTTATCTTATCTTATCTTATCTTATCTTATCTTATCTCAGGGGTTCAGAAATTATTCATTGTTTATGATCTTGCTAGTTAATATTTCTGAGGTTCTTATACTGTTTTTCATCATTCATACTTTTTCTAATTTCCAAATCCTTTGTCTTCTATGGTATCACAAGCTGAAAATGTTCATTGCTGATCTTTTTCATATCTTTAGATAAGTTCAGTAGATTCATGCAGATGTTTCGTTGCTCCCTTCACATTACAGCAAACCGTCTCCTTATACAGGAGATACCTACTTTGTCCCACACTCCACTGTGCTCCAGATTAGGACACCTTTATATTGCTTACATTCTGTAGCAAGTGGGGTCATGATATAGTAGAATATTTCAGGAGCTAAATATAAATCTAAGTTGATATTATAAACTACCCCTGTCAAATAGTGTATTAAAGGTGGAGAACTTGGAACTTTCTATATTTGAATGTTTTTGTATCCAACTAAAAATTCTTTCCCCAAGTCCTTATCTGCTGCCTTATCATGGTGGGAGGGGTTACTGGCAGGGATGAGCAAAGAATGTTGGGAATATATACCAAGGGTATAAATTCCCGCATGGCCACCCAAGGTGTGAAGGTCATCCCAGTGCCCAGTTAAAGGAAACAGGCATCTACAGTGGACAACAGCAATATATGAAGATGTTGGATGCATATGATCACTTTGGTCACAATGGGAAAGTCAGCAATTCGTACTGCATAGGAGAAGGCAATGATAAACCATACCAGCATTTTTACCAAGATTGCAACATGGATAAAAATATGAAATTGATTGATAGATGATGGATGAATGGCACTCAACATGCTACTGAGGAAGAGCTGAGGATCTTTCAAAGTTCTAATGGTGTTTATGACACAGCTAGATTAAAATCTTTGAGACATCTAGTTGTTTATGTTGTCATTTAGGAAAAGAAAATCTGAAGCTAAAAAGAGAATTGCAGTAGGAAAGTGGAACATAAGAAGCATAAATACTGGAAAGCTCAATACAAAGATGAAATGATATTACTACAAATTGACATTTCGGCATCAGCAAATTGAGATAAACCAGAATTGGAAACTTTCAGTCAGAAGATAACACCATTTATTATTCAGAACATAAAAACCAAGAAGAAATGATGCTACTTTTATAGTTTGGAAGAGTATATGAAGATAAAAATCTATGTGGTTGCTAGGAGTTGAAAACCTCTTAATTGATGGTCAATCAATCAATCAAAATAAATTCCTAGGTGTGCACATATATAATTACAATTTGGATAAAGGTTGGGTTTGAATGCCTTGTATTTCATTCTTACATTCTTCTCTCCAGTCATCTACAGTCTTCCAGACTTTCACACAGTCACTAAAGAAGACATTGAAACAGAGCTTCTATTGAAATTTCTGTTGGGATACCAACATAATCTACAGCAAGCTGCCATGATGCTAAAATGGCAGGTATGTAGTGGTGCTTTTTCAAAAGGCAACTGGGCTCTCCTTGTTTTTCCTTGAAGATGTTTCGCTTCTCATCCAAGAAGCATCTTCAGTTCTAACTGAATGCTGGAGAATGGAAATATTCCATTTATATTCCACTGCAGGGAATATAAACCCTTCTATTCAGTCAGAATTGAAGAAGCTTCTTGGATGAGAAGCGAAACATTTTCAAGGAAAAACAAAGAAAGTTTAGTTGCCTTTTGAAAAAGCACCTTTGGGACAGTTATGATTACATGTTACCTAATGTCCTGTGAATGACATAGTCTTTGTCCAACGGGGCAAAGGCTTAAATCAAATTTGTCTGGCTTTTAAAGTAATTCTTCTTGAGGAGCTTTTCTTTGTGGTGCACTTTTCTAATAAGGGCTAACTGCAAGTTAACTTGGTTGTATCTCTGATCTTGATGAGTACTCTCTGGCCAGCTTGGACTACTGCCTGAAATTGACAAGACTTTAAGCAGTCATATGCTAAAGGCTTTTGCTTCCTAACTGGCCCCAGCACATCTCTGCAATTGAAAAACCAGTCTTTCTGATGCTAAAAAAAAAAAGTACTGTAATTTCATATACTGTACATGTTTGTGGAAGTACATCTAATAAAATATATTTTGCAGTTTTTCTCTGTAATTTTTCTTGTGGATGCCAAGAAAGTTAAGTTACTGTGTCCTCTTGTTCTTCCCCACCCCCACCCACCAATTTGTCCTATTTTCTTATTGTCCATACCCTCCTTTCCTGTTTATATAGAATGTGGGTCTGTAATGGTATGTAATTCTGAGAGATAGGACAAAGAAATGCTGCATAAGGAATAACCAGGTAAGAGCAGGCATAGCCCACAGCTGCAAAATGGAGAGCGAAAAAGGCTCTGGCTTCTCATATGTCAGTGGTGGCGAACCTATGGCACGGGTGCCAGAGGCGGCACTCAGAGCCTTCTCTGTGGGCACGCATGCCATTGCCCCAGTCCTAGGCCTTCAGCTGGGTTTTATAAAACCTTTTCGCTTTAGGCCTCCACCACCGTGTGCGGGGGAAAAAAAGGTTCAATCAGTCAATTTCAACTTCTCGCGGGAAAAAAAAGATCTTGCAAAGTTGGAATTGATTGATTGAACTTTTTAGTCCCACCCAGTCTACCGTTACCATCACAGCCACGCCCACCCAATAGGCCATGCCCACCCAATGGGCCACACCCACCTGGCACTCGACGATGCATAAGTGGGTTTTGGGTTGCAGTTTGGGCACTCAGTCTCTAAAAGGTTCGCCATCACTGTCATATGTTAAAGGAGATAGTGGTAGATTTGTACTTTAAGACTTGCAAGATTCTGTTAATGTAGCCTTACAATAAAATAGAAATAGCTCGTTTGATCATGTTTCCTGTCTAGTCTACCTGGGAAAGCTGATAAATCCAGAAGCTGATACCAAATACAGAGATTCTGTGACAAATGCACAACAATTCGGTGACTGCTAAATATTGCTGGAGAAAGTTTGCTACAGCCAGAATATTTGAAAACCATAGCTGCGCATTATACATGCCTCCAGTGCAGCTTTAGAGAAGGACATTAATTAGCATTTGCTGGCATGATTAAAACCAGCCAGAATTGAACAAAGGTGTAGTGATTTGAAGAGTGTTCCTGAGGGAGAAAAGGCAGATTTTCATAGATCAGATTTTGACTTACTGCAAAGAATATTAACATCTGCTCTTTCGTGCACTTTTACAGGGCTAAATATTCCTCCCTGCAGTATTGTAGCTCTTGAAAAAAAAAAGGTGGATATCACAAGTTAAAAAAAAAGATCCAATTATTTAGCAAATAAATGATTGTAAGTAGGATTGTTCATTTTATTAGGTGGAGACAAAGTTATATTGTTTCAGAAGTCATGTCTGTCTTTACCTTTGTAGAAAAGATTTCAAGGCTGCAAATGGGGAGGGAGGGAGAAAAACAGATGTAAAGACAGATGTTATCCAGCAGGTAACTTGTGTAAGAAGTCAGAAAACTTGACTTTTCTCCCTACATCTTAGCTAGGGGACTTTTCCGCTCTGCAGAAATTTAAATGGCCACTAAATGGCAGCAAAGGGATACACAACCTGTTCACTTTTTTGCTGTCATCTAGTTGTCATTCGAATGGTTGCAATCAAAATATGGTATCGTATCCAAAATATCAGATGTGGCATTTTAAAACTGCCTGGGACTCTCTGAAGCACGTATCTAATGAGACTGCGTTAATAACCATTATCCCGATTGCAATTATTAATTTGATGATGGTGATTGTAAGGATGAATAATAGTTTTCTTTCTTATATAACTTAAAAAGGAAAGAGTGTTCCATGTTTTCCACTAAAATTGGCCAGTGGGAAATGGCTGATAAAAATCCCCCCTTACAAAAGGGATTTGTTACACTTAATTTCAAAACTCTACTAAGAGGAATTGTGTAACATTATTACACAGTATTAAAGTATAATATCATTTCATTTCTGTCAAACTATTAAATAGCTCAGAGCAGTTTACATTAAAATTTAAATTATTTGAAGGCATGGAAACAAAATAAACAGATTAAAATCAGCTGATATTAAAACCTTTTAAAACTACTGAATAACATTAATAAAAGCCATGGGTGTCTATGGCTCTTTTGAAAGCTTCTAAATAATGTTTTCCTCCTGATATTTACAAGGAGCATAGCACCTCAGAACCGACCTCTTCTAATCACTTTGATGATCTATGGCAATAGCACTTAGAACTTGGACTTATATACTGCTTTACAGTGCTTTACAGCCCTCTCTAAACAGTTTACTGAGTCAGCATATTGCCCCTAACAATTTGGTTCCTCATTTTATCACCCTCAGAAGGAAAGAAGGCTGAGTCAACCTTGAACTGTTCAAGGTCAAACTGCTGGCAGTCGGCAGAATTAACCTGAAATATCCTAACCACTGTGCCACCATGGCTCTTGAGCGTTATTCAGGAAAAGGCACAAACAATTTAGGATTGTGAAGCTGATCATTAACATTTTATATTTCACCCTGAAATCTAGAAGCAGTTGGCACTTGAGAGTTTTAAGAATAGGCATAAAATGGTATCTCCAAGTAACCCCAGACATCAATCTGGCTGCTGTATGTTGAAATAATTGCAGTTACCATATAGCAGGGATGGGCAACTATGGCAACTTTAAAACCTGTGAACATCAACTCCCAGAGTCCCTAAGCCAGCATGGTTGTCTCAGGAATTCTGAGAGTTGAAATCCACAGGTCATAAAGTTGCCTTAGGTGCCCATTCCTGCCCTCTAGGAAGCACCATTTGATGGTCTACACTGGAGATTGGCAGCTGATGCACCACCATTTTGCTAGCATTATTTTTAAGGAAAGGTGAATCTTGTCGTAGCTTCATCCTGAAACATCTGAGCAGGACCAGGATCCAAGAGCATCCACAAATTAGTTGATCTGATCTTTTTGAGAAGTGTGGTGTAACCTCATCCAGAAGAAAAGAATATCTGTACTGTAGGACAACCCATCACAAAGACCATTTCCATCTTGCTTGGATTCAGTTTTAATTTATTATTCATCATCCATTCATCCATCCCATTGCAACCTGGGAAATACCAGATACTATGCCAGAGGCATGGAGTTTTATTTATGGCACCATTCTTGTTAGATTGTATTATTACCCAGAAGGTTTTTTTTTCTTTCTTTTTATTTTATTCTGTCTCATTTCAGGTCAACAGTAATGATGAATTCCCTAACTTTCTTCCCTTCACATCTCTGAATTCTTCATGGCTCAAAATTATTGATCTATATCAAACATGTTCATATCCATTATTGTCCAAAATTGTGTCCAAAGCCTGAAATAGATTGGTAAACACAGAAAGAACTAGGAAGGAGCTTCAAAGTTACAGCATATGTATCTCCTGTTAGCATAATATTCAGAACTTTGATAAAGGCTACCCAGTGCTTAGGTACCCTAAAACTATTTAACATAGCTGAACATTTCAGACTCTTAAATGAAAGTAATTTTAATCTCTTTCTGAATCCTCCTACATAGAGGATTGATTATGAGTGATCAAGTTGTTGTCAATTCTCATCAAACATTATCTTTCATCTATCTATTCATTTCATTTCATTTATTCAATTTGTATCCCGCCCTTCTCCCGAGGGACTCAGGGCGGCTCACAACATTTTTTTAAAACAAAAACAAACCCACAATCCCCGCCGAATAAAACCAATTAAAACCCAAATATTCTAAGTTGTGATATTTAAATTTTTCTAAAAATGAACCCGATTTAAAAATCCTCCCTAGGCCAGGCCCGCTTGCTGGAAAAGCCATGTCTTGAGGGCGCGGCGGAAAGTCAGGAGATCCGGAATCACCCGGATCTGGGGGGGTAGTTCGTTCCAGAGGGCGGGGGCACCCACAGAGAAGGCCCTCCCCCTGGGGGTCGCCAGCCGACACTGCTTGACCGANTTGATCTGATCTTTTTGAGAAGTGTGGTGTAACCTCATCCAGAAGAAAAGAATATCTGTACTGTAGGACAACCCATCACAAAGACCATTTCCATCTTGCTTGGATTCAGTTTTAATTTATTATTCATCATCCATTCATCCATCCCATTGCAACCTGGGAAATACCAGATACTATGCCAGAGGCATGGAGTTTTATTTATAGCACCATTCTTGTTAGATTGTATTATTACCCAGAAGGTTTTTTTTTCTTTCTTTTTATTTTATTCTGTCTCATTTCAGGTCAACAGTAATGATGAATTCCCTAACTTTCTTCCCTTCACATCTCTGAATTCTTCATGGCTCAAAATTATTGATCTGTATCACACATGTTCATATCCATTATTGTCCAAAATTGTGTCCAAAAGCCTGAAATAGATTGGTAAACACAGAAAGAACTAGGAAGGAGCTTCAAAGTTACAGCATATGTATCTCCTGTTAGCATAATATTCAGAACTTTGATAAAGGCTACCCAGTGCTTAGGTACCCTAAAACTATTTAACATAGCTGAACATTTCAGACTCTTAAATGAAAGTAATTTTAATCTCTTTCTGTATCCTCCTACATAGAGGATTGATTATGAGTGATCAAGTTGTTGTCAATTCTCATCAAACATTATCTTTCATCTATCTATCTATCTATCTATCTATCTATCTATCTATCTATCTATCTATCATCATCATCTATCTAATCTATTTTATATAGCTGTCCATCTCCATGCAAGCTTTTTCTCCAGGAGAATCTGCTCCCAACTGCTCCTTCAAGTCTCCCAACAGCGCATCCATCACCACTGTAATTGAGTCCATCCACCCTCCTGCTGGTTGTCCTCTTCTTTCCTTCCACCTTTCTCAATATCAGAGTCTTCTCCAGAGAGCTGGATCTTTGCATAATGCATCTGAAGTAGGACAATTTGATCCTAGTCATTTGTGCCTTGAATGGAAACTCTGGGTTGATTTGTTTGATGACCTATTTGTTTGTTTTCTTGGCTACCTTAAAAGATGGGGCAGTATAAACTGCCATGCCAGGAATAGAATATATATACACAGAACAACAATAACAACAACAAAAAACCTGAAGACCTTCTTTTTAAAATATTCATACCTTGGTTTACAGGCTGACATGTGTAACATTTAAGAAACATAATATTCCTGAGGGTTCCAGCAGCATGGGTTGGCTTTTGTTGGGAATTGCCCATTGAATAATAAAATTCCATGAATTATTGAAATGGTTTGCATGTAAAATGCTGTAATACAATTCCCACTTTGGTGTGTTCTTTTAAGTACATAACTATACTACAATTTCAGAAGGATAATGTTCCACCTTGCTTGTCACAGCATGGCTTGGAATATTATTCACAATATGTCTCAGGAAGAATGCTGACATCCCTTCTTCTGTGGCTGCTGCTGTTCCTTTTTCCTATGATCATATACCTCCGAGGTCACCGGTTCAAATCCCATTGGAAGCCAGGTGGAGGGTTCCTTCACCATCTGCAAATTCAAGATGAAAGATTTCTGCTGCTTTGGTAAAATGCCAAGCTGGTGTTTGTAAACAAGGATGCATTTGAATGTTTTTGCATTTTTTTGCAGGGGGGGTTGGAAAAAAAGGGAAGTGGAGGTCAGTGGTTAAAGTAAATGGATTGGATATATAAATATCTTTACTGTGTGAGAATAAGAATTGAGCTTATGTTAGAGTTAGCTGTATTTTATTTGTTTATTATTGTATTTGTTTATTTGTTATACTAATGCTTGTTTGTTTGTTAGGTAGAGTTCTTAATTAAAGAATTTTGCTCAAGGATGGAGAAAAAATAATCTCCATCTCTAAACAGTGGAGGGAAAAAAACATTTAATTTAGAATTCGAGGAGAAATCAGCCACAATGAAACTTGGAAAAGGAGGATAAAATATAAATGCTGCTGTAAAGAAGATTGGAAACTACTCCTTTAAATATTTAAACAAAAATATTTTCCCTGTATTTTTTTTACTTGTTTACTGTTTTTCTTTACTTTTTTCTTTTTCTCAGATTTGTCCTGCTTTTATAATTGTGTAAAATCATTCAATAAAAATAATTAAAAAATAATATTTCAAGGAGAAATCAAAATTTCAGTTGAAATTGGAAGCCTCTGTTCTGGCAAAACATGACACATTTCAAAGTAAGTGAAAATAATTGTTGTTGGGATGGGACTATTATCAGTGGGAAAAGGTTTATTAAACCTCAGTGAGTAAATGCATAATAATAGCGGCAATATTTAAACCCCAGGAAGTGGTGGCATTAAGTCCACATCATGTGTTTGTTGGTAAAGGCCTTTTTAAAATAAGAAATGCCAGGGATATTAAGCAAACCAACTATTCACTATGGGCTGGTTTTGATGAGAACCAGAAATAAATGCTATAACAAATAAAATGGGGTCATCTGACCGAGGCATGCTGCAAACAGCCATAAATGTAGATCAGTTATTGAGAACCCAACTTGCTGTTATGAGACCATGAGGGGAGGTGGCCATCGGAACTTCGAAAATAGACCATGAGTACCCCAGGGAGGTTTGTTGTAACTTTAAATCAGGGGTAGTCAACCTTGGCTCTTTTATGACTCGTGGACTTCAACTCCCAGAATTCCTGAGCCAGCACAGCTGGCTCAGGAATTCTGGGAGTTGAAGTCCACGAGTCATAAAAGAGCCAAGGTTGACTACCCCTACTTTAAATAGTGATTAAATGAATGGTCATAAGTCAACAACTACCTGTAAAAGGAGGAACACACGCAAGAGGAAACGAAAAGCAATTATCAGGGTGGATTACAATAAGCAGTGAACGATGGTGGTCTCAGACTTGAATTTGTCCTTCCCTAAAAAGAACAAGTTTCAATTCAACAGAGACTCCTACTGGATGACTAAGAGGAGGTACTAAATGCCAAAATATTATCCTGCATTTTTATTCTCATAGTTCTTGTAAAATTTGGATTTAGCAAGGATTTGTTTTCAAAAGAAGTCCAAAAGAAGGCTCTTTCAGTGAGGTACTAAAAGATGGAATGTAATGTTCTTTCACTAACTTACTTGGGAGCCAAGTTGTGTTCACAAATGACCTTTCTTTCATTGTCCTGTTCTCTCTTTTGCAGACTGTAGCCTCCACCTAGGTTTTTTTTTCCCCCAGACTGGGAATTGTGGGAGTTTGGGAGACTACAGACTGATGAAAAATTGTCTAGAAGAAAAAAACAAACCCACAACACTATCAGTGGCTCCGGATGCTGCTTTCCAAAATAATGAAAAATCAAAACGCTTCTTATAATGCTATTTCCTATTGCAGTGGTTCTCAACCTGTGGGTCGGGACCCCATTTGGGGTCGATCGACCATTTCATGGGGGTCGCCAAGCAAGGCTTTCCGCCATTTTTTTTGTCCGCCATTTTTTTTGTCCGCCATTTTTTTTGTCCGCCATTTTTTTCCCCTTTTCCGGCGGGTGCCTTACCTCCCTTGGGCTGGGCCAGCTGGTGGTCGGCCTGCTCCATCTCTGCCACTTGCCAGCTACGCCTCGGCCGGTGCAGGGGGCGGAACCACGCATGCGTGGCGCTCCCGGGCAGGGAAAGTCCTCAACTTACGACCGGTTGGGTAGTCCTCAACTTACTACCAGTTTAGTTCTCGACTTACAACCGGTTTAGTCCTCGACTTACGACCGGTTTAGTCCTCGACTTACAACCGGTTGGGGTCACGGCATTAAAAAGGTTGAGAACCACTGTCCTATTGAATGTTGATGGCTGTCCGTGTGATGTGTTCTTCTTTATTGACCAACACAGGGACATCACACATTTGCCAAGTCACAAGCACAGATCTTTCAGCCACAATAGGCGTCATCCTCAAGCATTCCTCAACTGTTTCCCATAAAACCTTGCCTTATTGTAAATCTCCTACAGTCGCCTCTAGGAAAGATAGGAGGCATATAAATTTAACAAACAAACAGATTAAGAACTTTTCAAGCGTGCTGGAAACAAGGAAGAAAAAACAAAAACCTCTTTTACATGGGAAAAGTTTTCAGGAAGTGAAGGGATATTCTGTCTTAGAATATTATTTGGAATCTCATAATTTATTATCTTAAAAATGCCACAATATATCTGCCTATCTATATATTTGGTCTCCTATTGAAATTGCCCAGTCAAACAGATTGTGAAAATCAATTCTCAATTGAATCTTGAACTTTGCAAATTACTTGGGAAGTTCACATATCAAATCAACACATATCAAATCACTTAACTTTTTCAGTTAAGTGAAAATGCAATAATGCTGAATTGGTTGAAAATTGAATATTTGTGGAATTAACCCACGTCTCCCCAGGGATTTGGTTTGAACATGTTTACCCTTCTTTGCTAATGTAGTCTGTAGCCTGCTCAATTACAAGAACTGAAGGTAAGTAACAGTATAATATGTTTTTTTCAGCGTAGGTTGGGAAAAATTCCCCTGGTACTAAAAAAATAGCTGTGCTTCTTCTCACAGTTAGCAAAATTAAACCAATGTATCATTTACATTGTTGTAACATGGAACCAGACGGGGGTTTTCTCCAGTTGTGTGAAGCATAATGTTGTCCTAATTGAAGAACTTTTTTTAATCTCATCATAAAGAGCAATAAAACAAGAGGATTATGTGAAACTCTTTGAAAAAAAATATCAGAGCTCTTGTTATTGCTTCTAGATGGACTAACTGTTCAGATCTAATTGATCACAGCATTAATTATACATAATCTGAACAGAGTAGGATGCCCTGGTGGGACATTTCTAATCAAATTAGAACTAATTCGTGGCAGCATGGGATTACAGAATGTTTTGTCTGTGTTTCAGAACTGAGAGTCAAGGGACAAGGAATGAATTTTACATCTTGATCTGAGATCATGTGATATAAAAATGCACTTAAATGCTTTATTATCTCCTGCAGAGCAACAATTTGAAATACAGGAGCCATGGGCTCTACTTGTTGGCATATTCTTTAGCGCAGACCACAGTGAAATGTTTGGAAAAATGAGTGGGAATTATTGAAGCAATATAATCTTACTTTCCCCCTATTCTAGTCAGAGAGGACAATGGTAACAAAAAGTTCAGAAACTAAATTGAAACAAGCTTGGAGAGCAAACCACTGCCAAAATCTAAAACCCGAGCTACAAATATTTTCTATTATTGTTTCAAAATATTAGACAATATTTCAGAACTTCGTGTCCATGATCCAGAGACTTATGAAATCATCTTCAATGGAAAATCATGCTAGATGAAAGAGAAATATAAAGCCACACATGGAAGAGGCAAAATCTTATCATTCTACATGTTTCAAGAATTCTCATAGTTTACAAGGAGCCACCAAGAAACCTCCTACCAACATTGACAGGACAAGCCACTTGTGTATAAACAGCGAGCAAGCCCAACTCTCTTCTAGCTCTGATGATATTACCTAGTTGGGTAGTGAAATATCTCCAAGAAAACAACCAAGCTCAGAGAGCACCAAGGACCCCACCTCTCATACTTTACAATTTCTGGGTTATGAGAAAAGTCAACCATTTTATCATAGGTAGATAGATAGAAAATACCCCAAAGATTTCGAGGGGCAGGAATTTTTGGAAAGTGGCCAGGCCATCATCAGTGGTAAAGAGCCATACTTGGATTTAGAGTATTTGGGATTCACTGACAATTTTGTCAAACCATCTTAAGATCTCGCAACTGGAGGTAAACAGATCCAGCATAAACAATATGTATTAATTTGCTCTAGTTTTATACTACTCCACAAAGATCCTTAAACAATAGTGAACCTATTCCTGGAGATGACGCCAAGATCTTGGGGATTGTGTACCTCCTAAGATACCATTTTCAGAGCATCCTTTGTCCTCAAATACAGGTAAATATGACATTTGAAACATGGGAAGAAAATGGTATTTATAGGCTGAAAGATCTGCCAGACAAAATCACTTTATCTGAAGTTAGGTTTAAACCCTAAATAAGGTCAGCAAACTAATTGACTTCAAAGACTTAAAAGATTTGCATGCAAGCCGGCTATATCTGGAAGAATTGCAACGGTCATTCACCTTATTTGATCACTTCTGTGAAATTATGCTGCTTTCATAATTTAAATCCTGTAGTTGCTTCTGCAGAGACATATTAAAAATTGGTCTTGAAATCCAAGACAGAAGATACTCCTCTCAGATACAATGTAGGTTAATTAGTTAGGGGTTATTCAGCTGAGATCAGCTCCTGGAAACTGCACAGATAAATGCTCAACATTACAACTTTTTTGTACTGGCTAAAGTTATTTCAAACCTAATTCTATACACTATTCTCTCCAATATCTTTCTAATTATTTGCTAGGATTTGATGAAATATTTGCATTAGGAAAACATATTCAATGGCAACAACAAACAATTTTGTGGTTTATAGGAGCACTTTTGGAGCACAGTGGCTCGTGTGGTTAAGATGCTGGATTGGAGGTTAGCAAGCTCATGTTCGAGACCCAAGTGCTACTGTGGGGCAGGGTGAGCTCCTGTCTTTTGCTCCAGCTCCTGCCAGGGACATGAAAGGAGTCCCCAACTGGGCATCCCTCAGGCAACAGGAATGTCACTGGCTAATCCTTTCAATCCAGGAGTGCCTTGATGCTTTTGGCACGAACACTATAGGAGCACTAACTTGCTGCTTGATAACTGCAAGGATGGAGATATAATTACCATTATCCCTGCCATCTTTTTTTCTACCTGCTTTAGACACATTGACATTCAATCCAACAAAATTGGACCCAATTCAGAGTTACGTTACATCAGCAGCTTCTCTCTTAAAAACTGATGGTTTTTCTCCAGCCATAAATATCCCCTAAAATATGTTTTTTAATGGATTGCATTTATTTCAACTTTTATCCAGAACAACCTGCCTCCAGAAGCGGTGGATGCTCCAACACTGGAAGTTTTTAAGAAGAGACTGGACAGCCATTTGTCCGAAATGGTATAGGGTTTCCTGCCTGAGCAGGGGGTTGGACTAGATGACCTCCAAGGTCCCTTCCAACTTCTTCTTCTTCTTCTTCTTCTTCTTCTTCTTCTTCTTCTTCTTCTTCTTCTTCTTCTTCTTCTTCTTCTTCTTCTTCTTCTTCTTCTTCTTCTTCTTC
>NW_015387818.1:216508-237492 GCF_001527695.2 Protobothrops mucrosquamatus | reverse complement strand
TTATTATTATTATTATTATTATTATTATTTACTGTAACAGGAAATGTTTGGGGATGTGGCATTAAAGACTTTTAATAAATAAGGAGGAAATAAAGTAATTTGTACATGTTCAGCAGGAACCATACATTTGATAACGAAGAAACTTAACTCTTGTATCTCAAACTCATGTGTGGTGTTTACCAGTCACATGTCTTCAGTTAATGTAATGTATGGGCAGTTTTAGCCAATTTCAGTGGCATTCTTTAAAAGAAAAATAAGTATTTACATTAAGGCTACGCAGTGTTTTTGAATTCAGTGTCCAAAATATAGCAACTTTCAGTTACAGTTTAAAGCAGTCGTGTGTTTTTCTGGAGCTACATGGATGCCACATGATCCCAGGAAATAACTGTTTTGAGCTGTTACAGACAAATGCTACAGGAACAAACTTACATATGCTGAAGTACAGAGATCAAGTCTGAAGCACTGCATGGTCTTAATTTGCATACTTTTTTTAAAAAAAGTTTAACACAAAATCATTTATAAATTAAAATTGGCAAATGTAAATTAGGAATGTCTATGGAGATTCTCAGTCATCCAGGTCATGGTTGTCTGAAAGGGTTCGGGTTTCTTTGTTTTCCTTGAAGAGATTTCACTTCTTGAAAGAGAAGCGAAACATCTTCAAGGAAAACAAAGAAAGTCCAGTTGCCTTTTGGGGTAGACTAGGAATGAACATAATTGTCCATCTTTTCAGTCAATGCCTTAAAATTCTATAGCCAGATGTTGAGAAGATAAAGGCTGTTAGACAAATGGCACTGAGCAGCACATATTGATTCTGGATGCACCCTATTTCAGGTATTTCAGTACAGTATTTCCAAGGTCAGTTGTAACTAGAGGAGTTACGGGAGGGAGAGTTCACACTTCAAATTGGAGAACGTGATTGATGACTGTAAAATGAAGGAGTGAGTTATGCTTTGTTATGGGTGATTGGGGGAGGGAGGATTCAGTTTTTGGCTTCATTATGTACGTGCCGAAGCTATGTAGCAATAAAAGGATTCTTTAAGGAAAACAAAGCCTCAAAGTTCTTTGAAAAGCTTCTTCTTCGGAACCATGACATCGCATATCAATCAGAATAGAGCTGGAAGGGACCTTGGAAGTCTTCTAGTCCAACTCCCTGCTCAAGTATACCCTTTCAGATAGGTGTCTGTCCAGTCTTTTCTTAAAAATCTCCAGTGATGAAGCACTCACAACTTCTGAAGGCAAGCTGTTCCACTGGTTAATTGTCCTCACTATTAGGAAGTTTGTCCTTAGTTCTAAGTTGCTTATCTCCTTGATTAATTTCCATCCATTAGTTTCATCCATATGCAACTCCAAAATGTAACATTTATGACCTAGGTCTAGGTCAGTGATGGCGAACCTATGGCAT
Organism: Protobothrops mucrosquamatus; assembly: GCF_001527695.2. NCBI lineage: Eukaryota > Metazoa > Chordata > Lepidosauria > Squamata > Viperidae > Protobothrops > Protobothrops mucrosquamatus. The sequence continues at coordinate 236,090 of NW_015387818.1, read as the reverse complement.
GTGTGCCAGAGGCGGCACTCAGAGCCCTCTCTGTGGCCACGCGCACCATGCCCCGGAGATGGCAACCGTCCTCTTCAACCAGCCGCCTGCTAACTCGCCAAGGTCCCATGTGGCCGGATGCATCCCATCACCCATGTGCTTGCTGGCCTCTGTGTGCGGGGGCCGATGGTGTCAGGCAGCAGCCACCCCAGCCCCTGCCTCGCCTTGCCCTGTGACATGGCACCCCCGCCCTGCCTCGCCTCACCTTGCCTCGCCTCATTCCACAGAACCAGCCTCCTGCCCACTGCCCCACCCACCAGAGACCCCTGGATCTCCCCAATCCTGCCCGGCCCCCACAGGCATCCCTCCCCACAAGCAACATCGGGGTGGCCACGCCCACCTTGGCTATGCCCACCCATCTGCCATGACCCCTAGCCACGCCCAGTCTAGTTGCAGATTCCACACATCATAATTATTTGGTACCTTCAGACACAAAGTAGTGATTGCAGCTCCAAATCAATATAAGAAACATTAAAAAAAATATCCATGACCTGACTTGGCATTTTCCTAGGAAAAACTTTCATTTTATGAAGATGTTTGCATGCTTTTTTTAAAGCAATGTTAATACATTTTGAATTTTGATTTTCCTTGGTCTGGTCACAGATGGTGTTATTGTGTTTCCAAGTCCAAAGTCTCCCCCTTTGACTTATACCAGCTATGTTATCTTTGCATATGGTAATCAGTGAAATTACTATACTTTTAGAATGACAGAATACTTTGGAAACTTTAATAAAGGTAGTTCATTGATTCTAATTAAATCTCCTGGTTTTTTTTTTCCCAAAGTATAGCAGGCATTGGTCTACTTAGCTTTAATTTTGGTCTGACATTTACTTCTCAGTAAAGAAATGGGAATTTGGGCTGGACAATTCATTTTAATTTTGGTGAAAAATATCATTTAAATGTCAGAAAACTGCATATTTAACATTTGAAGTAATTAAGTGACTTTAATTTAATAATAAATCTTCCTATTTTCATTTTATTTACATTATTTCTATCCTGTCCTAGTTTGACTACCTTTTATGGTGATATAGCCACAAGTAATTGCTTCTTTATTTGAGTAAATATGAGGTAATGCAGTTTTACATGCAATTTTACATCTATTTACATTTTACTGATAGCATTTATTTGGGGAGGGGATTAGTTTTGCTTTTTTTTTTTTTAAATTGAGGATTTTGGTTACAAAGCTTTAATAAATACCTTGAAACAGATCATCACTTAGTGTGTTGTAAATTATATACAAGAGAATGTGCCAATTTTAAAAGTGACATTAAACCACAGCTCTCACATAGACTAGAATCAAGATCATGCAAAGTATTTGTACCATTTTATAAAACCCTAGTAAGATCACACCTGGAATACTGCAGCCAATTTTGGTCACCATATCACAAAAAAGGTGTGGAGAGTTTGGAAAAAATTCAGAGAAGAGCAACTAAGATGATCAAAGACCTAGAGACTAAAACATACGAAGGACGGCTGCAGGACTTGGGTTTGACTAGTCTAAAGAAAAGAAGAAATAGGGGAGACATGATAGCAGTATTCCAGTTTTTGAGGGGCTGCCACAAAGAAGAGGGGGTCACGTTATTCACCAAAGCACCAGAGTGCAGGACGAGAAACAATGGTTGGAAACTGAACAAAAAGAGAAGCAACCTAGAATTAAGGAGAAACTTCCAACAGTGAGGACAATTAACCAGTGGAACAGCTTGCCTCCAGAAATCACGAGCACTCCATCACTGGAGATTTTTAAGAAGAGCCTAGACCAGGGGTGTCGAACTCACAACATCACATGGCATGTCGCAACGTATTGTGACTTTTTTTCCATTGCCGGCAATGGGAGGTGGTGCGTTCAGCATGACGCATCCGGCCCGTGGGCCAGCATTTTGACACCCCTGGGCTAGACAGTCACTTGTCTGAGGTGGTATAGGTTCTCCTGCTTGAGCAGGGGGCTGGACTAGAAGACTTCCAAGGTCCCTTCCAGCTCTATTCTATTCTAACATTATCAAACTTAAGAAGTTGCTTTACAACAAGCCAGTTCCTAATTTTTTCATTTCGGTCAAACTTACAGTTATTAGCAGCATTTGTTCAAGGTTTTGAATCGGGGTCTCTTTCAGTCCTGTCTGTCCTGGTTTGGCTACCTTTTATGGTGATTCAGACAGAATGGAAAGAATGTAAATTGGAGATCTCAGGATTAAGTTTAAGATCTGCATGATTTCCATTTTGTGGGATCACCATCGATCTTTGCAATGAAGGAAGATAAAGAAGGTTCTGTTTATTCAGGTCTTCATGCTTGGTTAGACAGGAGACAAACAAACAAAACAATCTCTACTTTGGAGATTAAACCACAAACTCACCTGATTCTCAGTTGCCTCACTTAGCTTTTGGTGATATCCACATGGGTTGTCTGCTGAGTTAGGTACAGTAGCATAACTGTGTCTCCTGTTTACATGAGATTGGTTATATACACAAATGAGAGCCAAAAGTTAGGAAGAGAAAAAAGGAGGAAGGAGACACAACTTAAGTGTAAAGGTTGTTTAGGAAATGGAATATAGGCTGTTGCACCCTCAATATAGGTTGTGCTTTTTGATCCACAAGTCACAAGCTCTTGAGCCATGGAAAGCAAATTCTGAGGTAGCACTGCACAGAGCTTGTCTCTAGAACATTTCAAGTGAAAGCTACTTCCTAAATAAAATCTTCAGATGAATCTACATTGATACTACAAACAGGCAGTCATGCATTGGACTTTCTCATATCCTCCTTTCTCTTGGCTTGTTTTATTTATTTCTGGGCTCCATTCAAAATGCGCTGATGTCCATGGTCTTGTTGTTGCTGCTGCTGCCACAACTTCCTCATTTTGCTGAGCTATCTCCATATGTTATGGCTATTAGTGTCCATGTGTCAAAAGGCTTTTTAAGCAGAGTTAGCATAATGAGAGCTATTTGTTAGGAAATGTAGCTTCGTTTCATATTTTAATTAAGCTATTCAGGACCTGCAGGATAACCCTCTGAAAACTAACATAGTGGGACCAAATTTGTTGCAGTGGGAGAAGGCAACAAAAGAAACATCAGGTTTAAAATGGACTGAATTTGGTGAGGGAGGTGCAGAGTGGAAACATACATAAAAATTTCCCAGTGAAAAGTAGATGGGCAGCAGCTCAAAAAATATTGCCAACTCCTCCATTCTACGTCACCCATTTTTCTTCTCCTAATCATGTGACCCAGAATAGAACTGCTATGAAAATAGCTTTCTAGAAACAGAATACAGAATAACAGAGTTGGAAGGAAACTTGAAAGTCTTCTAGCCCATCGCCTGTTCTAGCAGGAGACTCTATACCATTCCAGACAAATGGATGTCCAATCTCTTAAAACCTCCAGTGATGGAGCACCCACATCTTCTGGATTAATTGTTCTCACTCACTGTCAGTAAATTTCTTCTTAGTTCTAGGTTGGATTTCTCTTTGTTAAGCTCCCATCCATTATTTCTTCTCCTGCCCTCGGGTGCTTTGGATAATAGGTTAACCCCCTCTTCTTTGCAACAGCCCCTCAAACCATGGGCAGGCTTTCCCATTTATTGATGTTAACATCAGAGACCCACCCAGCTTTATATGTAAATAGTACAAACCTGGTTAAGTAACTATGATGCCTGTTTTGTTCAATTTAGTGAAGAACTACGACAGTAACACTGGAGTCAACTATATATAAGCAAACAAATAAGCAAAATCCCAGATCAAGATCTTCCTTCTTGAATGGCCTAAATATAGTATACACATACTTGGGATTTTGTTTTATTCTTTATGGAATATAGGTAATCTCGGGTTTCTTTTTTTAATCACAAGCACTCATAGAAAGAAATCATTCTTTTCTCAACAGATGTTCCTAAATGCTTACATTTATTTTTATTAAACTCTTACAATAATAAATCCAGTGTATAAGTATGTCTCTTTTATACACTCTCACTATCTCTGCCACCCTCCCCCTTTATTTTTCTTAAGGAAAGAAGAAAAATTGACTATCTGTCACTTTCTTGTCTGGAATTCTAGCATGCATTTAACTTGTCGCTTTTAAATTTTTATATGAATTCCATGCTTATTGGCAAAGCAGCCATTCAACAAATCACCATGTTTGTACCACAACACATATGTCATCCTAACATGGTAGAACAGAACAGAATAGAATTCTTTATTGGCAAAGTGCGATTGGACACACAAGGAATTTGTCTCCGGTGCATAAACTCACAGTGTACATATAAGCAACAAGTGATAAATCATGATCGTTACAGGATGCAGGAAATAAGCTACATAAACTTGCAGTGGAGTGAATCTGGGGATGGAAACTGCTTCTGAAACTGATTAATATTGAAGATCGTCATCTGAACTATTCTTGATCTGTTTCACCATTGCACATTTTATTGTTAATGACTTATCAGGAAAAGATTCAAGATGTTTCTTTTTCAGAGGATTGATCTGCCAAACCATCTTAACCTGGCACAAGTAAAGATCTTGTCATAAGGACATAAAGTTATAAAGTCATTCTCTACTATCCCTATCCCACCATGGAGATGACTTCCATCCCTGTTTTCCTGTAGCACATCAAAAGTGATGTCTTCTGGCTTTTTCTGGTTCAAGTAGAGTTGTCTGGTTCATCTGCTGGACTTCATCAAACATCTCTACTCCAACTGATTATTATGTATAAAGCCACTTCACTCTGGTCTGCATTATGTTTTTTTTTCTTTACAAGTTCTTTACAAATTCATCAGTGGCATGTGGAAAGCCTCTCTCTTTTTTATAACTTCTCTAATGGAACAGTGAGGCAGTGAAATTATACCTCTTTTTTTAAGTGAGAGTTTTATCCATCTAGGTAAAACCACAGAAAGGCCATTTTCCTCCTCCTCCTCCTCCTCCTCCTCCTCCTCCTCCTCCTTCTCAAAAGACATACCTTTGTCCTTGAATTTCTGGCTTTGGTGGAAAAGGTAAAATCAGGTAAATCCATCAATTGGGGGCCAAAGAAAATATAATCCAATCTGTATTTCAGGTCATCACCATATCCAGAGTGGAAGAAGAGGTTGAAATCAGGAAAGAGACTTTTTAAAGCCAGTTTCTTCTCCAGCTGTTTGTGCGTAGGAGACCCGCAGCTGAAGGTTGGCACCTTTAAGAATCTAGAGATGATTTGACAGCAGGTTTTTCAACTTCCCTGTAGTGCTCTTGTTAATATGTTTAGTGCTTCTCCATGGGAAGAGTAAATAGAAACGTAGCAAATGTTTCCCAATCTGACCAATAAGTCAGCCTGAAGGCAGTTAGACCCCAAAAATCCTCTCTCGCTGGACTCTATGCAATGAAGTTCTCCAGTCAAAAGTGAAAGATCTTGGTGACAATGATGTGCAAGAAACTTCTATAATAAAGTTCTATAATAGAGGAAATGGGTTGCAAACCCATACACCAGGAAATTTCATTAAATTGTGCATTTTAGGTGAAATGTATATTTTTATGCAAAAGATTATTTTTTAAGAAATGAGATAAAGTGGAATAAGCTGAAATTTAAATAGGAAAAGGGAGAAATGGAGAGAATTGAAACTGATGTAGCTGTCCAACAGTGGAGAGATCAGCTCATTACTTTGTCAAATGGCCATGAAATGTGCCCCCTGATCTTGGATCTCCCTAGACTGCTTGGAAATGGATGAGATGTCATCTGTAGGCATCAGACAACCCAAAGAAAAGCAAAACTAACTGAGTCTTAAGAAGGAATTCCTTCAATGACACCTCCTTCCAAAATTTATGGAAAAGGAGTGTTGTTCAAGCTGTATTCAACTGCTTTCTTGATACTTCCCTGCTTATCAATAGCTCTGCAGACAAATGTGCCTTGGGGGAATTTGCTCCTTACAGATAAGCTAATTGATTATCTTTTCATAATTCCTCATTCCAGGAAGTCCTTTCAGATTTAAAAAGTTCTTAATGCTCCTCAGAGTTCAATATAAAAGTTCATGTGGAGTATTGGTGAACTATGTTTCCTGGTACACCATAGCTAAAGCTATCCAAAGACCCAGTGCGATTTTTGGTCTGTATCAACAGAAGCATAATGTCAAGATCACAAGAAGTGATGATTCTATTTTGTGTTGCACTGGACAGACCATACCTTGAATACAGCACAGAGTTTTGATCTCCACAATACCAGAAGACTGTAAAAAACTGAAGCGTGCAAGATGATGATAGGCTTGGAGGCTAAATCCTATGGAGAATGATTAAAAGTACTGTATATATTGAGTGTAAAGAAGAGAAGATTAAAGGGAGCCTTGACAATAGTCTTCCAATACTATCACAAGGAAGAGGGTGTGGATTTAATCTTTGTTGTGTCTGCAATAGGACACGAAACAGTGGGTGGGATTTTATAGAAGGAGAACCATTCAAAATAAGGAGGAATTTCTTGACTGTGAAAGCTATTACTGTGCAACAGCTTGCACAGCTTGTGTCCTGGACTTGTGAGTACTCTATCACCAGGGGGTTTTAAACAAGGGTTGGGCACTCTTTTAAACAAAGGTTGAACATCCAATAAACCTTTCATTTATTTGTTGTATTAAGCATTTATATAGCCACCCATATTTCTACCTGGATGGATAGCTGGAATGGACTAAAAATTCCTTCTTGGTCAAACGATTGGAGTAGAAGATCTCCAAGATTCCTTTAAAGCCTATGATGCTATTGTTCTATGATCCTTGCTAGATTCTTTACCAGCCTGAGATGGTCTCATGGATCTTTTGAAAAGAGGATATGCCAACCTTCATATTAAGTAGAAGTAATGTACCTTAACCCATAACTACTGAGATCATTATTTAAAAAAAGGAAAGTTCAAATGATTCACTGCTTCACTATTTCACATGGTTGACAATCTATAGAAGAAAAACAAGGAGGAAAGTTTTCCCAACATCATCCTCAATATAAAGAATGTCCTGTCCTTTCTTCCAGTTATACAGCAAGGAGATGAGATCTTTTTTCCTTAGTTCTCCAACCTTGATCAACGTACAAGGCATTTTTACTGTGCTTGATTTAGCTCTGCTAGACTAAGCACATTATTAATTGGTTCCCTTTTATTTACAATACTATTGCTTGAAATATATACTACACTCTGTAATTGAATTTTTGGAATGCAGTAATTAAAAAAGTCAAAAGAGCAATAAACAGAAGCGTTAGTAAATAATTGCATCTGAGAATGAGCATAAATCATCCAGATTAAACGATTTTATATCATATTTGAACTCTTTACTTTTAATTTATGACTTCCAGACAATTTACAGCCAGTTCTGCCTACATTTTCTCCAACACACTTTGATTCCAGGGAGCCAACAAATGGGTGCTTAAGAATTCAAGGATTTTTTTTCTTTTATTGTACAGAGAGTTGAACCAAACAAAAGTACATATTTAATTATCAATAAATGCTTCAAATCCAGTAAACTGTGATTCAGTCCAAGCTGGATTCATACTGTACAAGTTACTGTTATACTTATAAAGTATGATTATATTTTGTTAGCCAGTGCTTATATATTTCATTATCAATGTGCTCTGGGAATCACAGTGTGGTACAATAATATAGCAATGTCTCAGGACTATAAAGAAAATCAGTATTTTTTTATTTGTTTGCTTTGTATTCAGTCAAAATAGATGTTCAGAATCCTGCTAGATCAGCCAGTATATGAGCCTCAGTAAATAAAATAATAAATAAAATAAAGAATTAACATTTTAGATATATTTACCTCCCAAAACTGCTTTCACCGAATAAATCAACAAACTGCTGCTGAATTTCAACAGGATCATTTCTGCAGTTTCAGGGGCTGAAAAATATGCTTAAGGACCTATGCTGCTAATGATCTATAACCTTGAGGTATCCCTTTGGTTAGGGTATTTCTTTGGGGGGGGTCCCATTTCTGATGAGCTCTCCACTTTTATTTAATAGTAGCAGTACTTCTCAAAGTTGATTCCACAAGACTATAAAAGTAGTACTCTAAACAATCGTTCTGAATAAGCAGGGGTACCCCTGAAATGGTGGTAGGCAAGATGGTGGCACATCTATACAATCAAGTTCCACACATATTGTATATGTAATTTGTATGAAACATACAAACACAAGAGGGGCAAGACTTAGACTGCATGGTTGTAGTAGGCATCTTAACTTTTTAACCCCCCCCCCCGGGATGCTAGTGTACCCAACATTAGGTGCACAGAATATACTGCTAATTGTCTTGTTATAATTCATTTTGAGCCATCCTGAAAGCTGTTCATTCTTTTAAAAATTGTGTCTACACTTTGTTTTGAGTTCTGCAATACCTTTTAGGCCAGGGCATCAGTTGACTCTTTTTAAGTTAAGGGTTGTGATTCACTTTTGGGTTTATTTCAGATCAAAGACTGATTCAGGAATTGTTTAATCTCCAAAAATCATACATCCTGATGTAATATTAGGTCAGGATCTCCAATGTAATTTGATGCTTTTCCCAGACTAAAGTTATCTATTTTATTTTCTTAAATTATCTTGTCCCATCACTAAAATGGTCCATTTATCTTGTTCTTTCAAAAAGAATGAACTTGAAAAATGTTCATTGAATAAAAGTCTTGATCTATGCATAGTGCGTGGTAGTCTTCTTATTTCCTCAGTATTTCATATCAAATTTAATCCTAAATATGATGCCAATCAAACTGGGTTTTGTGACCAATGGCTGTGATGGCTTTATTACCGATTAGAGATGTTTTATTCCCCTGAATTGCATGTGGTTCTGCAATAATTCAATAATAATTATTCCTCAGTTTAATTATCCTATAAGAACCTGCTGGGTTAGAGTCTCTTTTGGATATAACATACAGCAACTATTTTATACAACTATGTTCTTATGTTGTTGACCAGCTTGACGCTTTCTATGCATTTTAGATTCATAATCAAAATTATTATTTCACCAGTCTCCATCCTTCAATATCTCTCTGCCATAATTATTAGAAATAGTATGCTTGTCCACATGTTAGAAAATAGCTATAGCCATCAAGCTGTTTTATTCTGCTGTAATGTATTTTGCTAGGCAAATGCATGTATTTAAAATAATTTTAAAAAATATCAGATGCAATCCCGTATATTCCACAATGAACTGTGGGATGGAAACATTTGTATTAGCCCTGGTTTTTAATTTATGTCTAGAATAGAGATTTATCTATGGGTAAACAATCTGGAGTCTAAAACCTTCTTTTGTCTATGTGGCCCTACAGCAACCTGAGATGGTACCAGTGAAATTAATTGGCAATGTTGTAGCATATTCATAGCATGATTTTCTTTATTTCTATTTTCAAAATTAAGGATCAAGAATGTCTAGAAGACAAATCCGAATGGATTTCCCATTCTTAAAACCCTGATACAATCTTGGGGAAAAGTTTAAGATCAAAACAATAATTTTGGAGCTTCTAAAAGGGTTGAGGGGAGTTAATGGTGTGGATAGGGGTAGTTTGTGTTCCAGGGGTTGATTATCTTTATTTATGATTTAAAACTGACACCCCAAAGAAAAACAGGAAAGACCACACTAGAAAAGTTTAGTTTTATCAGTTCTAATTAGATCATCACATCATCTACCGATTTCTTCAAGGGATGTCCAGGAGAAGGAGAAGGAGAAAAATGCCTATTTTGCTCAGAGAGAGAGGCTCATTTTTGAAAGAGCATTGCCAAACTTTAAAATACTTGGGACAGTCATCTCCAACCAGGAGCCATCCAAGTTGAATGGTCAGGCTGTCATGACTGTATATTCTTGCTTTGACACAGGCTGTCTGAAAGGTCTAACTATTGATGGATGTAAGTATATATCAGGAGAGTACCAAAGATAATGAATACTGACTTGAGATTTGGCTGTCTTTCCATACAAAGATCATCCTTTTTGGATTTCAATATATCTCTATTTCTTGCTGTTTTCTAAAGCTTATATATACAATTGAGAGTTTTGGAATAACTGATATTTTGCTGCTACCATTAGCAAGACTGATAAAATAAGATGAGAGAGAAAGACTTTAATTTTTACTACAGGTTCTAAAAATATGGTGTTATATATTGTATGCATTACAAATTAAATCTTTCTTCAATTCCTGACAAGACTTACCAGTGATTATGGCCCATGCTCTGATGGCAAATATACTTTATAAACTGCGTAAAAGACAGCTAAATGAATACCTTGATGAAGATGTAGCAGGCTGTTTAATCATTCCATAATTAATGAAATGGGCAGGTCCCTTATACTGATGACAAGCAATTCAATAAATTAGGGAAGAATATCATTCTTGTGCATAAACCACGGAAGCTGCTACCCCACGAAAGCAAGGCAGTTAACAATCTACAAAGTCTAGTAAAAGTGGCAACATATCTAATTAATCACTCCAAAGAAGCATTAAATCAGCAGGCAAACTATCCATTTCAGCAACATTGTCCATCCCAAGAGATCAGCTGGCTTTACAAATGTTAATTGATGCGCTCAGTGCAATAGGTGTTATTATTTCCACTCTGCAGATAATGAAATTCTGCAGGCAAATTAAGAATTCCGTCCTCAGACCATTTATTTAAGAACTGTTTCGTTGAAGTCAATGTGAAAATGCTAAACTTGAGGAATTTTCTAAAGTCAATAAAGTCCTTACATTGCTGACAAAACCAAGGGGGAGAAAAAATCCAGATAGAATACCTTCAGTAAAGCTGTTATGAACATCTATATGGCTGTACCACCCAATAATAACATTGAGGGGAGCTTAAACAATATGATCCTCTTAGTTTCCTCCTCATATATCTCCACCTATTTCTCTTTATTGTCACAACCCAATCATCTCAATCCCCAGAGAAAATCATCATTCAACAACAAGGAACAAAACCAGCAAAGGTCAAAAGACCCCCAAAATAGTGGTGAGACCTCTATTTCTTCAGAATGTATCTAACAACAAAACTTCCAGCTAGGCAGGAAGAAGAGGTCAAGCAGGGAACTAGCCTTGAATCCTTGCTCAGCTGCAAGAGGTTTAAATCTGATATCCCCTAAGTTCCATGAATCTTTGGTTGTTTCTAGGGAAGGCAAATAATCTAGGGATTTTTTTGTAATATAGGGAAACACAGTAAAATTGCTGAGTTGGACCTGTTTGGACCAGTTGAATCTGGTTGCTTGCACCTGATATGACGCCAGTATTCCACACAGATTCTGCAACAATTTTCAGCCTTGAAGTTGGACTTCATTATTTCTGACACCACTAAAATATTTCCCATTCAGTTATTTTCCATATTGTCTCATGATCTAATTTTTGATTACTGCAATGTCGATCTTTAATTGCTTTCAATTTGATGTTACATTTGTATGTTTTCAGAAGCTTTCAGTGTATGTCCTTAATAACATTAAAATCCATCATTTAAAAGAAAAGTTTTAATATATCAAGAAACCTGATATATTAGGATATATCAGGTTTTAATATATCGGTTTGAATATATCAGGAAACCTGATATAGTTAATATTAGGAAACTTATTCCAAAGGTGCTTTTTCACTTTCTTTGTTTTTCCTTGAAGATGTTTCACTTCTCATCCAAGAAGCTTTTTTAGTTCTGAAGTTTGAAACCTCAACAGTTTCAAAAAGTTTCCACACTCATTTGCACTATTCAAGTGACCCTGAGGGTACAGATAAACCATTAAGTGACCTTCAGTCACTTTCGGAAAGAGTGCTTAACAAACAGATGAGTGCAAGGAACATAAATCTTTTCATTCTCCACCATTTACTCAGAACTGAAGAAGCTTCTTGGATGAGAAGCAAAATGTCTTCAAGGAAAAACAAAGAATGTCCAATTGCCTCTTGAAAAAGCACCCTTGGGACAACCATGACCTGGATGACTGAGAATCTCCATAGACATTAGGAAACTTGGTAGAGGAATTATTGGACTATTGAAAGACTAAAGAAGACTGAATGAATAAATTTAATGAATTGTTTGCAGCTCTTGTTACTTGAGAAGATGAAGACAGATGTGCTCTAGTGACAGATGTGCTCTAGTGAAAAGAATCAAAGGATCTAAAGAAAATAATGATGGGGAAAACTTTCGACTTTATTGACAAATTGAAAACATACTGGGTAACAGATAGTTAAGACTTTCCAGAAAACTGGAAAGTAGCCAACATAACACCAATTTTTAAAGCATGCTCCCTAAGGCTTGTTTTAATATTTTTCCAATTAGCAACATCAGATTTTAAATTAAATTAAACAATTTAAATTATTAAATATTATTAAACATGCAGTACTGGGGAATAAAGGAGGATGGGTCTTATTGAAAAAAAAATCAGCACGGGCTCTACTAGAACTGAGTTCTATTTCCCTAAAGTTTTAGAAGTGTAAAATTTACAAACAAGATTAGTCTAATGGTTAAGGTACCAGGCTAGAAAACAGGAGGCCGTGAGTTCTAGGTCCTGCCTTGGCATGAAACGTGCTGGGTGAATTTGGGCAGTCACTTTCTCACAGCCCAAGTCACCCCACCGGGAAAATAAAAGAAAGAAGGAGTATTAGCTATATTTACTGCCTTCGGTTTTTCATAAAAATAATAAGAGTGAGATTTAAATATATATATATATATATATAAAAGTATCAGAAAGCAAGTGGATAAATGCGACCTTGCAGATATTTGGACAAAGTTCCTCACAAAAAAATGGGATAAAAGAAGACGCATTCTCATGAACTCATGAACGGTAATAAAACAAAGATCAAAGAGAGTACAGAGATAAATCAGAAGTTCTGATGCTAGCTTTTCTGCAACCGCATACCCCAAAAAAAGCCTTATGTATCCACTGTTATATGCATTTAAGTCTCAGGTACGCATTCAGCTGCGTAGGTAGACTTATGATCCTTTGGTTTAGCAACCATTCGAATTTATGATAGTGCTAAAAAATGTGATTCATGATGAGTCCTTGCATTGACCATCATAGAGTCTCTGCAGTCATGTGACTGTGATTTGGGCACATGGCAACTGGCATGTATTTACAATGGTTGCCATATCCCAGGGTCACATGATTACCATTTGCAACTTTCCCAGCCAGCTTCCAACAAGCAAAGTCAGTAAGGGGAAACCAGATTATTGATTATGTGATTTGCTTAATGACCACAACAAAAAAGCTCTTAAAACTGAGTGAAACTCACTGAATGACTGCATTAGTTAGTAATGGAAGTTCTAGTCCCATGTGTGGTCATAAGTTGAGACAAGCTGTATGTGTGTATGTTCCTCAAGCTACATCCAGTGAGCTATTGTTTCTTCATTCAGAACCCTAAGCAGAAATTCACACATACAGAATAGGGATCTGTCTGTCTGTCTGTCTGTCTGTCTGTCTGTCTGTCTGTCTGTCTGTCTGTCTGTCTGTCTGTCTGTCTGTCTGTCTGTCTGTCTGTCTGTCTATTATTGATCTATCAATGTATCAAATGTATATAGCCTTCCATCTCACATTTTTGTGGACCTGTGATTCACATTCACTTTGTGATTTAGGATTTCATTGCAAAACTACATAGCACATGAAAGTAAATAAATAACAGCAGTTGCAGCCACAAAGTATGCATAATGAAATTTCAGTGGGAATTTCCATCCATTTATTATTTCAATATGGGTGTTTTTAATCCAACAAATCTCCAGGGTGCCTTTCTCTCTCCCGGTCTCTCTCACTCTCTTCTCTCTTTCTCCATCTTGGTCCCAAAAGGATGCAAAGTGAACGTTCAATTTTTAGTGAAGTTAGAACAAAAGTTGGCACCTGTTCTGTCAAACACTGCGAGAGTCAGGTATACTTCCCAGTTTCAAAGTCATGATAATTCACTTCCAAAAGCAACACCCATTTTTATAGGAGCTACAGGATACAAGCACATCTCTCTGGTTTTAATTTTAATGCCTTACATCCTCTGCATATGCTCAGCTTTTGTGCAGGAATGCATTCAAACACTAGAGCATCCCAAATAATGATTTCTATTTGAGAAAGGCACCTGTTTTTCATTACGTGCCTCAGTTTTGTGCTTTGAGAGTTGTTCATGGATTTATCACTAAATTCTGGGAGGCTCATTTTTGCTGAACAAAGATTTATTACAAACCCACACCCAAAGTTGGATATCTACTTTACTAATCAGAAAAAAAATATCTATTTTCAGACTGCAATACAAGTAGTCCTCAATTTACAACTATTTGTTTAGTGACCATTAGAACTTACAATGGCATTTTAAAAGGGTCTAGGCCTACTCGGCATGGCCAACTCAGCACGGTCAACTCACCACAAGACAAGAATTACACTAATATCGAAGAAATGTGGAGTAGAATCATGAAAGAAAGGAGGCGAAAGAAGAGACAAAATGGAAATGTGACTGATAAAAATTAAAATATTTTTAATTGCTTTAAATGCTTAAAATTGAATGGTTGAATTGTCCTGCAGAGAGTTGTCACACTGCAAGTTGGCCATGGTAAGTTGCTGAAGCAAGTTGGCCACACCAAGTTGCCCTTCGGGTTCCCAAGATTGTGCAACCATCATAAAAACAGGCCAGTTACCAAGCGTCCGAATCTTGATCAGATGACCTTGAGATGCTTTGATGGTTGTAAGTGCAAGGAATGGGTTGTAAGTCACTTTTTTTCAGTAATTTTGAAACTTTGAGTGGTCATTAAATGAATGATTGTAAGTCAAGGACTAGCTGCATTGCTGCTCTTGGTCTCTTTCCCTCTTATCCTCAATGGGGAAGGCCCCCATCCTCCTCGGAATTTTAATTTGTGTGGCTTCTAAATAAGGTTCAGAACTTCACTCCAGCAATAAGAGTGCAGCATTCAACAGCAATGGTATTGCAGTAAATGCATTCATTTGTGAAAGGTTATCTAGCACCTTCAGAAATCACCACGTCTTGCAATAATATATTTGTGAATAATGTTTTGGATCATTACTGTAATGAATACTTTTTATGTAAACTTTTTGAAAAGGGTGTCCATGTAATTCTTCTATAGACCACAGTGGCTGCTTAAGGATGAGCAGGCAGTGATCATGGTGCAGTGGCTAGATTCTGTGCAGCAGCATTGGGGATTCACCAGAAACATAAATAAACATTTTAGATCTTTTTAATAATCTTTTATAATTAATTTTATTACGTGTTTTTATGTATAGCATTAGACTATACTCAATGTATTTTTATTGTCAGGTCAGTATGATTCAGTTTTTCTGAAGTTAGCTAGTTTTTGTTATACTGTCTGTAAAACCAGCCAGACCTTGATCACCCAATGATTACATCATTAATTGTAATATATTGCTATGTCTTCTTGTGTTGGTTCTGTTTAGTTTTGTTTTATTTGAATGTTTAATTTAGTGGACAATCACTTAAATATGAGCCAGCAGTGTGCTGCAGCTGCCAAAAAGGCCAACACAGTGCTGGGCTGCATTAACAGAGGGATAGAATCAAGATCACGTGAAGTATTAATACCACTTTACAATGCCTTGGAAAGGCCACACTTGGAATACCGCATCCAGTTTTGGTCACCACGATGTAAAAAAGATGTTGAGACTCTAGAAAGAGTGCAGAGAAGAGCAACAAAGATGATTAGGGGACTGGAAGCTAAAGCATATAAGGAAAGGCTGCTGGAATTGGGTATGTCTAGTTTAATGAAGAGAAGGACGAGGGAGGACATGATAGCAGTGTTCCAATATCTCAGGGGCTGCTACAAAGAAGAGGGAGTCAAGCTATTCTCCAAAGCCCCTGAAGGCAGGACAAGAAGCAACGGATGGAAACTAAGCAAGGAGAGAAGCAACCTAGAACTAAGGAGAAACTTCCTGACAGTTAGAACAATTAACCAGTGGAACAACCTGCCTCCAGAAGCGGTGAATGCTCCAACACTGGAAGTTTTTAAGAAGAGACTGGACAGCCATTTGTCTGAAATGGTACAGGGTTTCCTGCCTGAGCAGGGGGTTGGACTAGATGACCTCCAAGGTCCCTTCCAACTTTATTATTATTACTATTATTATTGTTATTATTAATATTGTTATTATTATTTTTGATTGATTGATAGTTCTATAGACCACGCATGTGGTCAATTATCTCCTTTTCAAACATGAAGAGCTTCAGTGAAATGATCAGTTAGCCAGGAAATTGGAAAGGTTTTTCTAAAAAAATCATGGAAAAATATTGACATGTCACTATAGATATTATAATTTAATAGCAAGAGGAATTGTAAGCCACCCAGTGTCATTGATTGAGATATAGAAATAATAATAAAATAAAATAAAATAAAATAATAAAATAAAATAAAATAAATAATTGCATGGACATGGACAGGACAATTTATGGATATATCTACCAGCATGTTTCATCAATATCCTATAATAAATGCAAAGAAATGGTTCAGCCATGATGCAAAGCCATGTTTTGCTAACCATGGTTTGCTGAATGAGGCAAAACATATGAGATCACACCTCATACTGACCTAACCATAACTTATGAACTTCAGTGCCAGAGGCTGCCCAGTACCAAAAGCCAAAACAAAACATTGTTGACTAACAAAGCCAACATTCAGTGATTTCCTACTTCCTACAAAAGCATCAGTCATCTTGTCTGTGTTTGCTGCAAAAAATATTGACTTCTCTCATCAGACGGTGATTCATTTTTCCAGTTAGCATTGAGAGAGAGAGAGAGAGAGAGAGAGAGAGAGAGAGAGAGAGAGAGAGAGAGAGAGAGAGAGATCAAATCCACCATGAGTCTAAAAGTAGCAAAACTATAATGTTAGAACTATTTATCTCTTTGTATAGATGGAGGAAGAGAAGGACGCTTGTGTATCCAGGGTAATATACTTTGCCTTGTTGCAATGCATTCCTTTATGACATGAAGGCAGCCTACTGAGAATTAAAGTTATAGGAGGTTAGCAGAAAGGCTGATCTTTTGTTTTGCAGCTAAAGCAGGATGTGGCCATTCAATTACCATCTTGGCAGAGTATAAGAGATTAGGTCTACCTACTGTTGTATTTACTTCAGTAGCTGCCAGTATGAGACATGGACTTTGCTTAAGATTTAGCTTTAAGTTTCAGGGTCTTTAATAAACTAGGTTGCAGGAGGGAAAAAAAAATATCTTCTGCCTCTGATCTCCCAAAGGCACAGTGGATGAAGCCCTGGGAACTGAAAGCTGTAGTGTGAAAGAAGAATTATTTGCTGCCTCTTTGCCTGTTGTGATTTCAGAACTGTTGTGACTTCAGGACTCTCCCTACCTCTTGTTCTACAGAGGACAATGGAATTGTGAAGCTGACATTAAAAGTGAAAACCAAACATATTTTATTGAAACTTCCATTCCAAATATGATTTACGAGGTCAATGTTCTTGCAAAAACTTTAGATTTTAATCCTTCTCCTTCTCATAAAATTATTATTGTTGTTGTTGTTTATTTAATGTATGATGAGAAGTAAACATATACACACAGCCCACGTAATTTGCACAAATGAAGGCAAATATACGTGTTCCAGGATAATGTTGCAGGAACCAATCCGGGTTGGTCACAGGGATAAGGGGTTTTGTCTTCCAGACTGGTGCTGGAGCCCATCTTCAGAGAACTTCTCTCTAGCAGAGTGTGTGTTGTTCTGTGTGGTATTTATAGTGTCTGTTGTAAGTGGCTTTTTGATACAAATTACATGTAATTTGATACAAAACTTTTACAGGGGTACAGCAGTGTCCTCATAACTGGATGTCCATTTCAGCTATCTAGGTGATTGGCTCTGACGTTGCTGCATGTAGAACTTCTAGGGAACCAGACAACGCACGTCATGAGCAATCTTGCACAATGTGTTTAACAGTTTGCATATCCGCACCACAATCGCAACAAAGGGAATCTTTGGGGAGAAATAATCCCCTGCGTCCATAGCATTCCTTAAGCTACAGGTGCTCCCTTGGCGGTGCTAAATGGGTGAATAAGGAACGGATGCAGCTATACTGCCTTCTTGGGCCTCACGACCATGACAAATAGAAGTGTATAAAAATAAATAAAGTCAGTGTGATAGGTGGGTAGGAAATTTTGAAAGAAAGGTAGGTGGCTAGTGGAACACTGATGCAAGAAGGCGAAAGAACATTTTAAACCATATTTTCCAATGATATGATAGCAGGAGTAGCATCCTGCAGAAGTCAAGGAAACTTTCATTAAATTCATATTTGTCTATATGGTTATTTGTTTGCTTGACTGAAGTTCTCATTAAAGACTAATTTCTTAAGAGCTACATACCCAAAAATATTTTCTGTTGTTCCCTGGAAGGAGGAACATATTCATTGAGTATGCAGGTGATGATCCAGGAAAATATCTTTGTATACTTTACAATGGTGACTGATTGGGAAAAAGACTTGGAGTGTTGTGTACTCAAGAGATAACAGTTCCTATAAATCACAGGGGAAAAGACTTGACCCACACTTACAAGCTTAACAGGGGCTAGAATATACTTCAGAGATTTAGCAAAGTAATTGCTGATTCCTTTGTAAGTGTCAGGCCCAAAACCATAAACAACATTTCGTAACTCCTCCAAGCTGAGTTATTTATTGTTCCACATCTACAAACAAAATCTTGCTACTCTTACTACTATGTGCATCTACAATATGCCCTGTGAATATCATGGAGGAGCTGTCTTCACCCTTTCTCTTACATATAATATTTGGGCTGAGTTGCCTCTTACTCCTCTAAAATGAACCCCCTCCATCCTTAGAATCCACCTCCACACTACATTTCATCACAGTAAGATTATAGATAGAAAAAGCAAAGATTGGTTAAGTATTTTATCAAAGACTTGTTATGAACGCATCTTATTTAATTTTTGGAGTAATATGGAGATTGGAGCACTGTTAACTTTGGGATTTGCATTTCTTTGAACCCTGAAGTTCCATTCTTAGCCCAAACTATAATAAACAGAGTACGGTATAATCAGAGTGCTGTCTATTTTGCTTATTCTCATATTTTAGTTATTTAGAAGTGTTATTGTTATAGTTTATTAAATACAAGGACCTATAAAATACTAATACATCAGCATGTAATAAATATTCTTTCATTTTATTCTTTAGTTTTATTTATTTCATGTTTTATTATTTTAGGAGCTATTGTTTTAGATGTCCATTTTAATTTGACAATATATAGCATTGTAATATTAATACTAATCATAAGCTAATGGACTTTAATTCTATAAGGATTTCAAAGTTCTATGTTAAATATTTAATCATTAAGTTATCAAACTAATAATTTATCTGCGTAGATTGCTACGTTTGGAAAGATACATCGTTCCATAGTTTTAAATGTGATCTTATACTAGTTTTAGAGTGAAAGAAAATAAGTTATGCATAAATAACAATTTCAGTCGTAAGTTGTGGCAGTCATAAAGAAGGTCATTTCCCTGATTTTATGACCTTTCTTGCAGCAGTCATTAAGCAGACAGGGCATTCGAAAAGCAAATGTGATGGTTCTAAAGTGTTGGGAAATTGGTCAAAAATGTGGAAACTGCAGTTCAATGTTTCTAAACATAAGATCATGAAGTTAGGAAAAAGGAATCCTCTGGCACAGGGCAGTATTGAGGGT
>NW_015387818.1:208909-215770 GCF_001527695.2 Protobothrops mucrosquamatus | reverse complement strand
GAGGGAAGTTCAAAAGTAATGTTAGAAAGTATTATTTCGCAGAAAAAGTAGTGGAAGTTTGGAACCATGGGTCAATCATGAGTAACTGAATTTAAACATACTTGGGATAAACACGTCTATCACCCAACAATTTTTTTAAAAATAAATAAATAATCATAAAATAAAAAATAATAATTAAACATTAATTTTAGTTATTTAAAAAAAATAGCAAACATAATGAATGTATTTCCAGTTTGCTAAAATTGGACATTTGTATAGTTTTAATCACTCTTGTTCCAACTCTAAATATCAGAAAAACCATGATTCAATCCAAAATGAACCAAGTCAACATCAGATCCCTGGATCTGGCTCCAAATTGAATCTTATGGTTGGCAAAATGAAGTCTTTCTCAAGTCATGCTTGATTTCTGGTGATTTCATGAATGCTGTACATTCATGTGATTTTCTTGGTAACATTATGGATGCAAAACTAGTTCATTATTATCTTTTCTGGCATATAATTACCATTACAGGCTTGAATTATCAAATAAGGCTCATTGGCTGTACTAGAAATGACCTACACATCAGATCCATTCCAGAAATATTTATAACTATAGCTTTTATTTTGGAACATCTCTCCCTATTGCTGCAATAGAAAAGAAGAAGCATTTGATCAGTTTTCAAATTTCACAATCATAATTTTGTTTTTAAAACAGAATTCCAGCGTTCAAATTGTGGGACATGTAACATCTAAAATTAGTCTTTGTTAAGTATCTTTTTGGATTGGAGAATGAATACGATTTGCAAATAATTTAATAAACAACATGGCAAGTCTCATACAGTCAAATATTGACTGCTGCTATGCGTCACCTGTCAAACATGTTGCTTGCTGCTGCCTTCCCAGATGTCAGTGTGAGAAACTGAAGATTTCAGTATGTTAGTTGACAGGTCCTGCTGAATAATGACTACCACTGAATAATAATGGAGTACCAAAGGTTTATGCTGAAAATCAAGCGTTTGCTTGATTATTCTCTCAGTATTTTGAGCATTGGTGCATCAAGACCAATATTCTATATTCAAGTGTCCCATAGGTCTTTGTCTATAGCACATCCCATCCTCTGCTACCCAATCTCTTATGCAGAATGTTAGGGACTGAACCTAATGATTCCATGATTTTCTCTGAACCCAAAATACAAAGCTATGTTCCTCGATTATGCTTTGCACCTCATTTTTATCCCCTGAAAGGAAGCCTGCCCGGAGGGCAATTGTAAAGCATTTTCAGGCAAATTCAAGATTATTTTTCAATACAAATAAATTCACCTTCTCCCCAAAATCCTGAAACAACATAGATTCACTCTACATCAACCTTCCCCAGACAATAGGTGTGGATGAAAATACTGGAATTTGAAATCCCAACTATCTGGAGTTTGAAAAGGCTGTTCTAGATGATAATGAGGGAGGAGGAGGAGGAGGAGGAGGAGGAGTATAGTTGCTGTTGCTGCCTGGAGATGTATCATATACACCAGGATTTCTCAATCTTGGCAACGCTAAGATGTGTGGGCTTCATCTTTGGGAAAGTTGTCAAAGGTGAGAATTATTGATTGCAATTTGAGATGCCGATCGAGAACCATACGTAAGAAAAATGGCCAACCATTTGTATGAATGAGGAGCTAAAGTTTCTGCCATGAACTGACTTCAGTTTTAAAAGGATATTTATCATTGTCAATAGTCTTTCCTGCACATACACTCAAGAATGCCTTGCTAAAATGAAGATATAATGTAAAGGCAGGATCTGATTTCCACAACACAGATGATGAGCTCTTTTAGGAGAACATGGAACCCATCTCCCCATCCACCCACCAAAATTAAAATATGCACTGATTTTAACCTTTTATCTATTCCATCTCAGTGTTTGCTGCTATTTATAATTTTTGTCACACTTCAGCTTTTCAACATGCTTTTTATTAATGTCTGCATGGATGAAAGGAGCCAGGCCATTATCATTTCCATATGGAATCGCCAACTGGCCAGAATGGCACTGATACAACCACTAAAACCAAATTATTTGGTTAGGAAAAAAGAAGACTTAAGTCTTGGTCTATTTTCATTCTTATTTATTCACAACCGATTGTTAGGAAGGTAGAAAGTTATCCCCTGAAATAGGTAGAAAAGGGGAATGTAAGAGTGAAGATCCAGTTTTCCAGAATACATTTTAGTTATAATTTAGTTTAGTTTAGTTTAGTTTAGTTTAGTTTAGTTTAGTTTAGTTTAGTTTAGTTTAGTTTAGTTTAGTTTAGTTTAGTTTAGTTTAGTTTAGTTTTAGTTTTCATAAGCTATTTGGGGATAAGACACAAGATGTGAGCCACTTGAAGAAAAACACATTTTCACCCATCACTGCCTTTTCCGTTTTTATGATGAAGATTGAACAATTTGATTCTTCTTCTGCATTCATGGATACCTATGGGACTGTCTTCTCTAGACTGAATTTGTCCACCTCAGAAGAGATGGGAGAAAGGATTTAATGATGGCACCCTTTTTCATCATCTAGTGGGTACCCTGTGGTGAAACTTTCTCAGTGATGCCTCTATTCTCTAGATCTCCTCCACCTTCCTGAGCCCCTGAATGTCTTTCAAAACTTTTTTTGAGAAAAAGAGAAAGAATTGAGTGGCACATAAGTTGGAGTAAATAAAGTTGTGCGTTATATTGTTTGAACTTATCTAAGAGCAGGCAGGAACCATCTCAATCTATTAGCCTACAAGCAACAATCAAGCAATCTTCGATAATGCTGATGATACAACTCTCCTCTCAGAAAACAAAGAAGGCCTGAAACATCTGAAAATCAAAGAAGAAAGAGAGAATTTTGGTCTCTTTCTGAACATCAAAAAGACAACGCTCATGACCACTGCAAGGAAGGGAAACATCAAACTAGAAATTGATAGTGAAGAATTCACTATTCACAGATTGTTCAAAGCAGTAAATGCAGCCCAGAAATAAAATGTCGGCTTGTACTGGGTCTCACAGCAATGATGAACATGAGTCAAATATGGAAAAGCAAGGACATCAGCCTGGCAACCTAATGTAGGTTAGTTCACTCTATTTGTTGCCTGCAGTTATCTATGTTTGTGAAAGTTGGACCTTAAAAAAGCAAGGCAGGAAGAAAATTTACTCATCTGAGCTGTGGTGCTGGAAAAGGCTCCTGCATATTTCTTGGAGAGCAAAAGTGACTAACAAGCAAGTACTGGAGCACATAACACCAAATAAGTCACTGGAAGGTAAAATCACAAAATGTGTCTCACTTACTTTGGCCATGTCATGCGGGGGAATTCACTGGAGAAAACAATTATGTTTGCAAGAGTTAGCAGTAAAAGGAAACCAGGCCACCAAAACAAGAACAAGGTGGCTGGACACTATCAAAGCTGATACCAGCCAAAGTATAGAAAAATCACAAAGGAATAGTGCAAGATCAGAAGACGTGAAGAGACCTGGCCTATAGAATTGCCAAGAGTCGGAATTGACTGAACAGGCAACATCATCCTCATAAGCAACTCTAATTTCAGCTTTCTTGGGCAAGATTAGATGAACTGGGTGTCAACATTGCGACAAACTGAACTGAAACCATTTTTCATTTTGTCTTAGTTGCCACAGCTTACTTTAGAGATTTTAGATGAAGTAGGGGGAAGGGGAATGTTAAGTTTCTCAGTTAGCCATAACAATGCTTCTGTGTGTGAATCAAGGTCAGCCCTGATAAGAGTTTTGGCAGGCGGAAAAGCTGGGAGGAGACCCTGTGTTTTGAAATAATTTGGTGAATGTGATTTATAACAGCAATTTGGGGTGGGAATTGCAACTTGTTACTTTGTAGTCTGAGGGAGGGGGTTTCAGTCTTGGGTTCACCTATGTACCTGATATTTTGTTTCCCAAATAAAATGTTCTTTAAGAAAGAAATCTTAGCCTTGAAGTTATTTTAATTGGTTTCATCTATCGGAACCATGACACTGGGTTTCCTGTACCAGGGGTTTTGCAATATTCCACAGTCACGTGACCACAATTTATCACGTTTTTACCCAAAACTGGTATTTACTTCTGGTTTTTGGCAAAAATGCCCAATAACAAACAATGGATTTGTTTAAAGACAAATTTGTTTAATGACCATGTTGCTTGCTTGACAACCATGGTGATTTGCTTATCAACCATCAGAAAAAAAGATTGTAAATCAGATTAGCAGGCTCTATTATCATCATAAGTTGAGAACTACTCGTAACCACCAGTGCTATAGATAATAATAATACTGGAATCACTTTGGTGTAGTGAGAAGGTGTTGGCTTAGAAACCAGGAGACTGTCAGTTCTAGACCTCCCATAAGCACAAAAGCAGGCTGAGTGATTTTGGACCAGACATCCTCTATCTCAGCCCAATCCACGTCACAGGGAGGCAGGAGTATTAGGTATGATAGCTGAGTTAACCAAATATGTTTTTTAAAATGGTGGGATAAAAATCTAATACTGTAATAACTTGATTTGGGTCTGTAATTTATAATGAATTAATGAATTCTCTGAACACTCTTAAGTGCTGCTATCAACTATTCAACAGGATGATAATAATCTTTGAAATATGTTTGTAACCTATTTTTTAAAACCTAAGTTGATTAGGTTTAAAGTACTGAAGTACTTTAATTTTATACTGCCTCTCTCTCTCTCTCTCTATGGTTTTCAAACTTACTTTCTTGCTCTCACAATATAATGGGTGTTTCTGTTGTGCAACTTTGCCTACATCTCAGCAAGGGAAACTAATTTCAACAATTCTTCATCTCATTAACAATTTCCAGTAATGGAATTCATTCTAGTTCTACTCTGGATCAAAACCTTATAAAAAAGATTGATAGATCGATGAGCAATGGAGCTGTGCAGGCATATTTATGAGCAACTTTTTTTACTTTTCCAAAATTGCTTTGGCAGTGGAGGGCTGGCTTGCTGTGTTTGTTTGAACAAATTGAATGTATATAGGATACTGACACTCACCCAATCTTGCAGATAACTGTCTACTGTGTCTCCTATCTGTCATGGAGATATGATTAGAACTTCTGTCTTTCTACAGCAGAAGTGAAAAATCTTACCCTAAGATAAAACCTTTGAGTTACTTTCCTGGTGCATTTTCCTGATGCATTTTGCCTAATTTCCTAAGCATCATGCAAAGCATTAGACCAAACCCATGGTAGGAATTATCTGTTCCACCCCCCCCACTTGTTCCTTGGAGAAAGAGAAGCAGAATATCAGAGAGAGAGTGGCTACCCCCATTACTTTTGCTTGTTTGTTTTCGCCATTTAGTTTTTTTGGTTCAGTTTTGGCTACCAGGCAGTCCTTCAACAAAGAGATTGGCCATCCATGGAAAAAAGTTGCCTATTCCCTTCTTTTACAGAAAGTGACATGTGAAATGTTGTCCAGAACCTCCTGTCCAGACAATGCAATATTATTACTTAGAACAGGCCTGCACAATTTGTGATGGCAACAATCTAGGAATTTACAAACATTTTTCATGATTACCATAGAAGCCATCTGAATTTCACAGTTTTTTTTTTATTTTATTTCATTGATTTATTTATTAAACTTATATGCCTCCTATCTCACCTAGAAGTGATACAAGAGTCTAGGCAGCTTATAGTCATTGGAAAAACCAATTAAAATATTACATCAATAAATAATATTTAAATTGACAAAAATAGGGAGGAAGTGAGCAAGATGCACAAGAGAGGAGGTGATGTCCTATCTTAGTCCATTAACCACCTCTAGAATGACATGCCTCCATTGTGGCCCCAGTCCAGTTGGCTTAGTGAGGTCTTCAGGCCCTTTCAGAAGGTCAAAAGAATAGGTGCAAATTTCACCTGGGGGGGCACGATGTTCCAGAGGGCAGGAGCCATGGCTGAAAAGACTCTTCTTCTGGACTCCACCAGCTAAAATTCCTTGACAAGGATTCTTCCTGGATGCATGAAAAATTTGAGAAACATTTGATTTTTTGGGGGAAGTAGACATATCACAAAGGTCCAAAACTGGACTGGCAGAAGGATATTCAGAGTAAGAGTATGTAGGTCATGTGTTCCATATCTGCACATAGATGACAGCTCAATACAACCAAAAAGTAATTGTAGAACCTACCTTAGACTATGAGAACATTTTTGTTATTCAAAATTGTGTGTCCTGGAACCCCTGACTGTCAATTGTATCAAAGGAAGAGGACAGTTCAACTTGAAGTCATGCCAAAAGAAGATTGAACATGAAGTTGGACCGCTCATATCCAAACAATATTTGCTTGAGCAAATGCTACCCTTTCAGGTATGTTCTTTTTGGGAGGATCTATGTAGGAAGTCATATGTAAAGCCTTAACATGGGATTTGGTCTACCTGCTATTTCTTCTCCCTGTCTGAAGAAAGAACGTAGTTCAAAGGTAGAATGCCTTCTTTGCAAACAAAAAAATTCAACTACAACTGCCAACATTCCTCATTTAAAAGAATCCACGTGATAGCCTCGGGGGAAAGTATCTCTGCTTGGAATCTTGAGATTTCTGCAGTTGCAGCCAACTAGGTTCACCGTGTTGCTGAAAACCCCCAGAAGCTGCAGTGCCAACATTCTAGAGCTGGGGAATTCTGGGAGATGACGTCCATACAGGTAGTCCTTGACTTACAACCACAATTGAGCCTAAAATTTCTGTTGCTAAGGCAGACAATTATTAAGTGAGTTTTTTCCCATTTTATGATCTTTCTTGCCACCGTTGTTAAGTGAATCACTACAGGTGTTAAGTTAGTAGCATGGTTGTTAAGTGAATCTGGCTTTGCTAGTCAGAAGGTTGAAAGGGTGATCACATGAACCCGCATGCAACCCTCATAAATATGAGT
>NW_015387818.1:193302-208810 GCF_001527695.2 Protobothrops mucrosquamatus | reverse complement strand
TTATTATATTATATTTATTATATTATTATATTATATTATATTATATTATATTATATTATATTATATTATATTATATTATATTATATTATATTATATTATATTATATTATATTATATTATATTATATTATATTATATTATATTATATTATATTATTATATTATATTATATTATATTATATTATATTATATTATATTATATATTGCTATGCTATTACATATTGTATTGTATTGTATTGTATTGTCTCATATATTTCATATACATCAAGAATGGAGCTGTCAAGTTTCTTGCAGGTTCAAGTGGCAGGGAAGAAGTTGCAGAGGTTTAGTTTTAAACTAAGAGCAGTTAGAATCCTCTAAGGCCTTATTTACTTGTTCCTTTATGTGTATGTGGGGGGGGGAGGGGAGAGAGAGAGACTATTATTATGGGTTTGGGATTTTATTTCCTGTTGCTGAGGAAGAGGGGAAGGCAGTTTGTCACATTTGAAACAGCCCATCTTGGAGGATTACCCTTGATAAGCACTTGCTGAGGATATAAGCTATCAGTCTGCTGTTTTGATCTCCCTGCATTCAATCTTTTCTGGCTTAAGATAAAACGATGACAAATATCTTGAAAGGGGGCAGAAGCTTTATTGTAATTATTTGGGGATATCAGCATGTCAGAAAAAAAACTGTGGATGGGCTGGAGAGCGATTCTGTTATTTGGGGAGAGAGGTAGCGTCTCCCCTCCCAACCTATGAAGCCAAGCCAAGTCAATAATTTTGCAAGTCTTTATTCGGAATAAAAGATGTTCTGTTGTAGTGCTGATGTCGGCTACTCCACAAAAATCTGACAGTCGGCATGGCTGCTCATCTTGAGGCATTTGAAACTGTCACTGGGGAAGAATAGCTGCCAGAGGCACATTTTTAACTGGCTGGCATTGACGGAAGTCAGGTGCAGTCTCTATAAACATTTTGGGCAAAAAGAAGAGAAGTGAACACGTGCGAGAGAGAATAAATATTTTTCCAGTGCTTCTGTTGTATAACACAGTCTGGCATAACGTAGCACTTTCCAGATGTTTGGCCTACAATTCTCCCATGATGCCCAGATGGCAGGTTGAGTGGGGAATATGGGATTTGTAGTCCAACACTTTGGAAACATGTCATGCTAGTGATGGTTGGCGAGATCCAAGCATAAGCAAAAACATTCAGCAGACCAGCAAGGAAAAATTGAACAATTTAAGCAATCCACAGGACAAACAGAAAGACATCTTCACATAACCTATAATGAATTTGTGGAAAGTTCTGGCAAAAGATATGGCTAGTGGTTCTAGCTAATGCTACATCTATTGATAGTTAGTTGGTTCAGGAGGAGGATCCAACAGTTTATGGAAGACTGTAGAAGAAGAACAGGCAGCGGCTGAGGGTGGAGTCAAGTGAGTAATCAACCTAGAGTTGTTACGTTACCACAGATGATCTAAGCCCAACCCTTCTTGAATTTTGTTGACTCTTATCTTGTGCCAATTTAGTGATGAGCATTAGTTGATTAGATCCTTGTGTATAGGCATGAGCAATAAGTCATTTTAACTGGAACTCTGTGTATGGTCCCAATTCTTCATGCCTGACATAGACTCTGGTGTGCTACAACATCATAAATACATGTCATAAATGTATGAATACAATTTTGTTCATGTGACCATGGAGATGTTGTAATGGCCGTAAATACAAGTACCAGTTGTACTTTGTAAGTTGCTTTTTTCAGTGCCATTCTTACTTTGAACAGTCACTAAATGAATGACTGTAAATCAAGGACTACTTGTATTGCCTAGTGTTATCCTTAGATATCAAAATCGACCTTTCTATTTATAACCGTAATTCTTGAAAATACTAATACTGCACTTCTACATGTTAAAAAGGATTGTAGCAAAAGTGTTACTATAGGATGAGGATGAGTTCCACGTTACTAATTAGAAAATAAAGGTTTTAAATGTGGCATAGATTGGTGGGACAATAAAAGATAATATAGATTTTACTTTAGGATTATACTGGAGGTGTTTTGAGGGGTCTAGAACAACCCGCCATGGCCAACTTGCTGTGGGACAACTTAACACGAACTAACTGTACTCTAGATCCATTCCTCTCTTAATATTAGTAATGTTATTAGTAATATTATTATTATTAATATTATAGTTATCTCTCGATTGTCCCAAGGTGGGTTGACCCATGGCGAGTTGGCCACAGCAAGTTGTCCCATTCCGGTTTTGAGAGGTTATTGGTCAGATTTTTCTGGCATTTAAGCTGGCTTGCTTGAACTGGGAAGCAGGAGCTGCGCATATTCAAAATGCTTGGTCAGAATTTTATCAAAACTGGTTTTTCCAACTCACGCATACAGCAGAGAACACCATAAAATAGGAACGTCCAGCATTGGCAACTTTAAGACCTGTGGACTTCAACTCCCAGAATTCCCCAGTCATCTAGATCACCTTATTATAAAGGCATCTTATCTAAGAGCTGAAATGCAGGCTATTTTTAGGAATTTCAAATCAAGGAATTTGAAAGATATTAATAACATCCCTTGATAAAACAGAAGGATAGGGGTGTTTTTTTTTGCAGACTCATAGGATATTGTCATTTACATACCCCCTCAAAACAACAAGGGTTTTTCTCTATCTTGCTGTTATGTATTGTACCACTTTCCTGTTGATCTCATTCATCAGCATTAGAATCAATGTTTCATATTTATAATAGAAAAGGAAAAAGAGAACGCAAAAGGGAATTTAATTTCTTTCTTTTCCTTCCAGGAATTAACATCTTAACACTTAATAAAGCTACAGGGGACTTGTTGAATCAGATCAAATCTCCATTTATCCAAACTCCTGAATCCCGGAATTTGATGGCTTTATAAAGTCCAAAAGAAGAACTTGAATGCACGTGCCCAATTCTGTTGATGTCATTGAAAGGCAAAATATGTATACAGCACTGAAAAAAGTGACTTATGACCATTTTTCACACTTACAACCATAGCAGCATCTCCACCATCACGTGATTAAAATTCAGATACTCGGCAGCTGACTCATATTTATGACAGTTGCAGTGTCCTAGAGTCATATGATCACCTTTTGCTACCTTCTGATAAGCAAAGTCAATGGGAAAGCCAAATTCTCTTAACAACCGTGTCACTAATTTAACAACTGCAGTGATTCACTTAACAAATGCGGTGAAAAGGTGGTAAAATGGGGCAAAATTCACTTAACAACCGTCAGGCTTAACAACAGAAATTTTGGGCTCAATTGTGGTCATAAGTTGAGGACTACCTGTAATTTATTGGGAAGAGTGTGAGTACGTGAGAGGCACAAAATTAAAAATAAAACCATCCTCATTATCTAGCACTGCACAGCCACAGATATGCGAAGGACTAGAAAAGGTAGAACTGGAGCATGTATGCGTGTGAATGTATTAATTTTCCATGTTTGCCAGTGGAGAGAATGCCACATTTATGCCTTATAAGAAACCAAATTAAATAAATAACAGCTACCTTCCGCAAGTACAAAACACCCATCTGCAAAACTCATAGTGCTTCCGTGTAATTTACAGCTCTGGCATTCTCTCTGTCTCCACTGACTTTTTATTTTAATTACCCTTCTCTGAGGGGTGCTAGTTTTGCAATCTCCCCGCTCTGGACATGATTGGCTCAGAACGTCTCCTCTCCCCAAATCTCACACCTCTCCATCAATCCCTGCTTTAGCCAATAATGCTCTGTTTTTCCCCTTTCAAAAGACATGAGAATGAGCACTACTTGCCCATGGCAAAAAAAAATCCTTCATGAATAGAGATTGCTACCATATACAGTACCTTTCATTGAACACAGGTAAACCTGAATCTGTTGGCATCAGATGGCTACTGAAATATCTTCATTTCAACCCAGAAACAGTTTAAGAAGGGCTAAATTTTGTACTCCCATTCTGAAAGCAGTTTGGTGATAGATCTCCAAGTTTCTATTTCCATGTTTTGAAGCACCGTCTTTGAATAAATGGAATACTTCTTAAATGGATTTAAATAAATCAATTTATAAATAAATTATTTAAATTAAATTAATGTATTTAAATTAATTATTTAAATAAATAAATGTGTTTGTTTGGTTAATTAATTAATTATAAATAATAAAGTTGAAAGGGACCTTGGAGGTCATCTAGTCCAATCCCCTGCTCAGGCAGGAAACTCTATACCATTTCAGACAAATGGCTGTCCAGTCTCTTTTTAATAACTTCCAGTGTTGGAGCATTCACCGCTTCTGGAGGCAAGTTTAATTAATTAATTAAATGGATGTACTTCTTCCCTCAATGATGCTATAGGGCATTGCATACCAAAATAACTAGATGCAAAGACAGTTTTTTTCCCCATGCCATCACTTTGCTAAATAATTAATTTCCACAACCCTGTCTTATGCCCTGGATTGTCAAACCATGTAGCAGTGCTGTATTACTATCCTCATTTTTTCGATTACCTATTATTTTAACATCTTATGACTATCACTTTGTTGTTTATATCTTATGATTTATGTTAATTGCTTTTATTTAGTATCCTATGGCTATCACTGAATGTTGTATCTTATGATTTATGAAGATTGTATTTCATGATTATGATGATTTATCACTTGTTTTTATGTACACTGAGAGCTTATGTACTAGAGACAAATTCCTTGTGTATCTGATCATACTTAGCCAATAAAGAATTCTATTCTATTCTATTCTATTCTATTCTGTTCTGTTCTGTTCTGTTCTGTTCTGTTCTGTTCTATTCTATTTATTCTATTCTATTCTGTTCTGTTCAGTTTTGTTCTGTTCTATATTCAAAGATGGTGCTTTAAAATATAGAAATGTTTATTGCTCAATGCTTATAGTTGAAAAATTCACTTTCTAAAAGGTACTAAACATTCTTTTTCATGGGCTTCCATGAAGTTCTTTTAATTTAAATAAATATATTCCTATTTACAACTTTGAATATGCAGATGTTAACATTATTATATGTCTTGGATCTTTTAGTTAGAGTTTCAATATATATAACAACAGTATTATTTATTATAATGTGTTATTGTATTGGTTCATTCATTCTGTGTTTGTACTGCATTTAGTTATAAGCATAATAATGATGCTGCTATTTACTATTAGATGACTCTGCAGTATATTTCGATGCAGGGATTATTTACCTTTTTAAGTGAGAGGACACTATTGTATGATTTTTATTTCTGAAGAAAAAAGAAAGAAAAAAGGGAACAGAAGAAATTTCCCATCAATTCAATATGACTAGTAAAGAAATTTTATGGACCAAAAACACTTCAGTTAATTGCTTTCTGACACAAAACCTAACAGTCTGTTATATTTTTAATACCACTAATTTTTACATCTTGTAATTCTAAACTATTTACTATATCCTCCCACTGGACTTATGGCACTCTCCAACAAATTTCAGCTGTATTGCTTCAATTTCATAATCTCCTGAACTCCTCTAAGTTTAGCCACTTTTGTTTATTTTGTTTCTTCTTGTCTCTTCTTGAATATTTCCTGTGAAAATGGTTTCTGCACCACATTGAAGACCCTTGGCTTACTGTGATATCTACATATTCATAAACATAATCAATGACTGGTAAATTAGAAGTTATGACGTTAAATAAGGGTATAAGCTTTTTTCTGAACTTGAGGTCTTCCTGGACTCACAATTTCTGCTGGTACAACTAGTAGTAGTCACAGTCATACCTATCTTATTCTATTAGATTAGTGGCAGTCCTGTGGGGACCGAGAAGTCCTGGTTACAATAATTAATACCTTCACTGCCACGTAGAATAGAATAGAATAGAATAACCTTGGAGGTCTTCTAGTCCAACCCCCTGCTCAGGCAGGAAATCCTATACCATTTCAGACAAATGATTGTCCAATCTCTTCTTAAAAACTTCCAGTGTTGGAGCATTCACAGCTTCTGGAGACAGGTTGTTCCACTGATTAATTGTTCTAACTGTCAGGAAATTTATCCTCAGTTCTAGGTTGCTTCTTTCCTTCATTAGTTTCCATCCATTGCTTCTTGTCCTGCCTTGAGATGCTTTGGGGAATAGCTTGACTCTCTCTTCTTTGTGGCAACCTCGAAATATTCGAGCACTGCTCTCATGTCACTCCTACTCTTCATTAAATTAGACATTCCCATTTCCAGCAACCATTCTTTATATGATTTAGCCTCCAGTTCCCTGATCATCATGGTTAGACACATTCTCCATGGGGCTGTTTTTGAAAGCTGACCATCCCCACGTCTATAAAAAGTTTTTTTAAATCCTGCACTGAATACATACATTCATTTTTGATATATGAAATTTTTTATTGATACCAGTATTATTCTGCATGATCAGTGATTAATTTCTTGTTACAATCTGAAGTTTGCTTTCATATTTATTCTTTCAATAGTTACAAGTCAATACCTTTTGTTTTGTTTTTATTTTTTCTTCTGTCCCTTTCTAGTTTAGTTCATTTGTGTTAATTTGGTCAATGTTTCCTTTCTTTTTGTTCACATCATAACATAAGTTAAAGTTTTTAAAATCATTATTGGGCTGAAAAATATGTGTAACTTAAACTGAGCTACTGTAGTAACTGGGCTAATTTATGAAACAGTTTGCACCGACAAAAATGGAAGACCCTGGGTTCAAAGTTCCAAGGAAATGTTGTATTGAATCTGTCATCAGTTTCTATATTTTGTTTTAAACTTCTCACAGTTCAGTGAAAAGAGAAATCTATACAGTAATTCTCTTTTTTTTTCAATTTTGCAATTGACTTCTAGATAAACATAAGTCATCTGTAGGATATGGTGCTCATTTTACTTATTTGATTTGGACACCACCTGACTCCAATCATCTCTGGGCAGCTCACAGAATAAAAACAAACAACAATTAAGAATTTAGATAAAGTATAATAAGCAAGATGGTGAATATAACCAATAGCAACAACACAGATACCTACAAGGATCTCCATCCATCCTAAACTAAAGCCTGGGAGAAGAGCCAGAACTTTTAGTCTCTTTAGAATAACATCAGAGCAGGACCCACCTAAAATCTAATGCTTGTGGACTAAATGCATTGATGACACAATATAAATTTGAATATTTGATCTCTCTGACATTCACAGTCACTAATTCAGCCAATTCTTTTGATATTCATTAAATATTCAGAAAGATAGCAATAGCAATAGCACTGCTTCACAGTGCTTTACAGCATTATCTAAGTGGTTTACAGTGTCAGCCTATTGCCCCCAACAATCTGGGCCCTCATTTTACTGACTTGGAAGGATGGAAGGCTGAGTCAACCTTGAACTGGTGAGAATCGAACTGCTGAACTACTGGCAGCTGGCAGTCAGCAGAGGTAGCCTGCAGTACTGCATTCTAACCACTGCACCACCACGGCTCAAGTGCATATGTGCTTTTTATGTACATATGAAAGTCCAAATAGCCAATATTTTATTTTAAATGACCCAAATGTTCTTATAGAACAAGGGATCAAAGTACTGTATATGTAGAATGGATGGCAGCATTCAAAATACCAACAATGTCTGCAAGAACATTTTGGTGTAAGCAGAATTAAGGGCCTATAAAACATTTGTCCTGTTTTTTTACAGGTCATATTTGGATTTAAATCCAAGCTTGACTAGTTAGAGAATAGCTTGCTTTCCTGGAAATGAAATAGGAAAAGAATTAAATGTTATATAACACTTGGAAAGCACAAATCAAGACACATCCTATCTTTAAACGCAAAAGTAAGATGTATTACTAAGTATATTAAAATGCTCCTTAATCAATGTTCATAGAAGGCCTGTAAGGACCCACCTCAACTAACCACCCAAGAAAGCAGAACTCATGAAACAGGCACTGAAACAGGTGGGTCCTTACATAAGGAGAGATCTGGGGAAAAGCCCACTTAAACAGTATAGTTAAACTAGCAATCTTCCTCCTCTCACCAAAGTCATAGTGTCCATTTGAAATCCAGCCAATCCACGGGTGATATGATGTTTGGGTAACTGGCACAGTTGGCCCGCATCTCAAGGTCTTCTCCAGTTTTGTTTCTCCGTAGGGAGGTACAGTCTTTTCTCAAATGGATAGAGACAGGAGAGGAAAAGCAGAAAGCAAAAGTTATCCCAAGTGAAAACAAACTCCCCCCCCCTCCCAGCAGAATGACAGGCCCCAAACAAGAGCACATATGCAGGGAAAACAATAAGGATTTGGGGACCTGACAAAAACTCAAAAACTCCAAACTGGTGTAAGTTTAGTCGTAAAATCCTGTTGCTTTAGGATTTACTCTGAATTACAGGTGCAAATGGAGAGAGGTGCAGTCTTGCAAATATGTTAGTGTAAATAACAAGATGAGATGTTTTCATTGGTGTATGGACTATATTGGTAAGGCATCTCCATCTATCAGATGTCATGATACTCTTGCATTTCAATATCCAAAGGTTCCATCTGACTTATAGGAATAAAAACACCAGAGCAGCCATCTGGATCTAACCCAGCAGTCATGCAATGACTAACCAAATGCCATCAGCAGGCCTTCTGTCTCAATCGCTCCCCAGTTACTATTACCAAAGTTATTCTGCTTGTGATTCAGAGAATAATATAGTGTTATCACAACCAGAAGCCACTGATAGTCCTCTTCTCTGTGAATTTAGTTATTTAAAATACTTGCATGGCTGCCCATCTTAAAAGCAGAACTCTGGACAGCTCACCACCCTATTATGAAAATAATACCATATAAAAGAAATTAAAAGCAAAAACCAGCAACAACAGAAGCAGAAAAAACAGGAAAAACCTGGAGCCTCAACCAAACTAAATCTGCTTTTTTTCAAGCGGTGTGTGCTTTTTATTGTACAAGGTTATCAATATAGTTTAAGATCCTAATATATCTTTCAGATATCATAGTCCGATAAGTACCTATCACAATACCAACCTTGTCTCTTGTCTAGCATTTTAGGAATCTGTGTTGGAACTTTCTTTTAATCAGAGGATGTCCTACAGCACCTTTTATTACATTGTCAAAAATAAATCCATTAAGTATTTTAGACGTTATTTACTGGTCATGGCCTGGGTGATATGCTTGGATAAATTTCAACAAAATGTTTTGCACCACAGAAATTGAAACTCTTTGTGGAACATGCACTTATTCCAGTTGTTGAAATTGCCACAAATCACCCTAAGAAAGAAGTTACAGGTAGTCCTTGGTTAACAACTGCCATGTTTAGCAACATTCGCAGTTACAATTGTGATGAAAAAATAACATTATGACCAATCTCACTTTTAAAACCTTTGAAGGTATGTAAAATGAAGGACAATTTGAAATCAGAACATAACCAACTGTTTGTTTAATGACTCAATTGAAGATCCCATTTGTGGTTGCAAAATAAGGACTATCCATAAAGGAAAGCAATACAGTTATTGTAATTCACTTTTAAGCTCAAGGAATTCACACTGCTTCATGAAGAAGCTTCAGTGTGGTGATTTACCCAAATCTCTTCCAGGAGAAGCACCCACAGCCCTATTTAAGCATGCTGTCCATCCAGTAACAAGTTTTGGAAATGATCATCTATTGAAACGGCTTGTTTGATCTATTATTGTTGTTATTTATTTATTAAATTTATATGACGTCCATCTCACTGTGTAAAATGATTTGGGGGAGGGGAAATTTGGCAATCCATGAAGCAATTCTTTAGAGATGAAGGAATCTCCTTACTCTGATAAAGGTGAATATTTGTAGCTCGTGGTTGAAATGAGTTGTGAAATCCCAGGGTGATGAAAAGAGTAAGGAAAGGGATCTTTAGTACTTTCTGAACTAGGTTGTTTTCTTCCAGATGTTTTCTTTCCCAAACTAGGTAACATCATCAGTTATGTTGATCACTGATGATGTTACCTAGTTTGGGTCATGAAATGTCTGCAAGAAAACAGCAACGCTCAGAGAGCACTAAGGAATCCTTTCCTTACTCTTTTCATCACATAGAAATGGACAGCAATTGCCTTTCCTTGGCCCAAAAATTGAGAAGAAGCTCTTCCCACTGGAAGAATACATTCTTCCACTAAAATATGTATCTCCCCATATAGGTGTCTCCCACAATCCTGATTTCTACATTTTTGGGATTGTCACCATATTTCCAAATTCCCATTATACTGTATGGGTGTCTGAGCTTTTTTTCTGAAGCTGAATCAATTAGCTTTTGAATAAACTTCAGTTCCATCAAACAAGGAATGGGGGCACTTGAGGAACCTGTGATCCTCTTATGGAACATACTGAGTGTTGTTGAAGACAGCAATGGTGAAGTCATTTGCTAGATTGTGTGAAAGCCCTTCTCAGCTCTTATGGGAGAAACTGATGGCTGTATGGAAATGGCCAGACTGTATGGAAATGTATGGAAATGGCCAAACTGTATGGAAATGGCCAGCTCTGTTGAAACTAAGCTGATCTTGCTTGATCAGTTGTCAGATGGAGAACCACCATAATATTTGATGCCTGACTAAAGAAAAAGCAAGAAATAAATATGTATTGTGAACATAGTAGATATTGGGTGAATATAGTACAAGGGAATAATCGTCAAATAATTGATATTTGACGAATATCAATATGTTAATTTTAACAATCACAAGTGAATCTTGTGGATGTTGAAGAGATAAACTAGTAAATGCAAAATCACCTAAATGAAAGATTTTCAACATTCATTGTTGCATTTCCTTGATAAGGAATATCCTTCCTCCTGATGAATTCTAGTATTCACATTTGTCTAAATCAGACATTATTCATCCATGAATTGCAATATTCACCAATATTTTAAATTTCTGTGTAAGATAATGAGGGATAGAGATGAAGAGAATATTAATTATCCCCAGAGAACATCTAGGTACCAGAGGGGACAAGGCTAACATTTAATAATTTGATACCAAATTGGGGTAATATATATTATGTCTTTCAGACTTTAATTTGAAAACCATAGTATAGTTGCAGTCTCCTTTATCATATCATTTTCTTTTTTTTCAAATGAGAAATTAAGACTGAAGAAATAGAACATGGTATGAACAGTCATATTATATCCAGTCATATTACAAATATGTTATAATTTGCTGATGGTGTCATCAGTAGACTGATGGTTTTCCATCTACAACTGGGCATAATCAGCAAATAGTGTTTGAGGACTTTTGGTTTTATTCTACAAGCAGAGTCAGTGTTAAAAACTGAACCAAAAATCTCCTCACCAAATTTTCAGATTTGCTATTAGATCCATCTTGAAGGCATCTCAACTTGAAATTCCATGCCTAAGTTTACTGATTAGAGGCCTTCAGTTTTAATACACAATGGTAGAGCACATGACTTGTACACCGAAGACCCCAGATTCAACTATTAGAAATACCCATGAAATGAATCTGTTAATAGACGGTAGCAAAAATTAGATTAGAGCTAGTGACACTCTAATGAATAAGTTGGAGCAATATTCTGAAGTACTATAAACCAGCCTTCTCTATTCCTAAGCCATGGAGCTTCACGTTTGTGGCAACATGGCAATGAATGGATCTTATGTTGCTGCCTTCACCAGGTGGTGGTAAACTTTAATGAATGCTCACCCTCACAAGTGTCAAAAACACTCAGTTAATACCTTTCAAGACCAGATCTTTCACTCCTAAGTTGTGATGACACTCTGCCTGTCTCATTGTTAAATATCTATGAAAACAAAACTCCATTTACAGCCAAACTTTTTCTAGTTGCCAATTAAGTATTCTTATTGACTGACCCTATTATCAAGATTGTGGGAGGGGGAAATTAATAGATAAAATGTATTTCTACATCTCTTTATTGTGGTTTGCTCCAGTGTAACTTTCAAAATTCATTATTAACAAAGGTTGTATTTAAGATTCCTCTGTCTACTGCTTAACAACACCCAAATTAGCCTCGATGGAATTAACTGTAATTAAGGACATTGTGAAATATGGTTGGGGCAAACAGAATTACACTGTATTACTTTATTAATAATATTCTTTAACTACACTGTAAATTGCTATTAGGCCTGCATATTATTGCCTGGATATGAAAATAGTCTTTTGCTATGCTAATCTAACACAATTTTCTTTTAAATGTAAACAAATTATACTCTATTAATATGCTGTTCTACTTACATAGTTAATTATTGTAACAGTAAGGAATAAAATTGTTCTGCTTTTTCTATTTCTGATGAAAAAAGGGGCTACATAAATAGTTTAATAGGGAACTAATTATGCAAAAAATTTAGATGCCTAAAATGTGTTTGTAATTACATTAAAATGGTCTTCTGTTCAAATATTGGAAAGCCTGCTAATTGGAGGCTAGCTGGAAATTTAAATATTGTGAATCAATGATTTTAATACAGTACTTTGTTTGGTTGTGTTTCTGTTCATATTTGTCTTTGGAATTGAAGTGAATATTTAAGGGTGTTTAATAAGAGGGGGTTTTGAATTTCATACCCATGGAGATAGAAAGTGGTTAGGCATGAATTTTAAACATCCACACTGCAGTATTATCCTTAATTTAGACTCAGGGTGTGTCAAACTGCTCAAAATTCTAGCAATGAAAACAACAGTACAAATGGTGAAGAGAGAAGGGAAGAGAGAGCAATGCAAAATAAATAAAAATGCGGGAGAAAATGCAATGTGACAAGTTAACAAGAGCTGCGCGGGCTGCAAATTTCACAACTGTTTGATAAACACATGTTAGCATATTACCTGCCCACTCACAAAAGAATATACAGGCATTATATTTCTTCGCTCCTTGAGATTCCTTCAGATGCTCCCATTGGCTTCCACTGACATGCCTATATCCATATGTGTGTGGCAAGAAAAAATAGTTTAATTTTGAATGGAGGTACAGTACATCCATGGAAAATATTCTGGTTTTTTGCATTTTGTTTGTAATTCCTATTATCACTAGATAGGGCAACTTTTAACCAATTTTAACCAATGTATTGAATTGTAATTGATGATGATGATGATGATGATGATGATGATGATGATGATGATGATGATGATGATAAAGTTGGAAGGGACTTGGAGGTCATCTAGTCAAACCCCCTGCTCAGGCAGGAAACCCTATACCATTTCAGACAAATGGCTGTCCAGTCTCTTCTTAAAAACTTCCAGTGTTGGAGCATTCACAGCTTCTGGAGGCAGGTTGTTCCACTAATTAATTGTTCTAACTGTCAGAAAATTTCTCCTTAGTTCTAGGTTGCTTCTCTCTTTGATTAGTTTCCATCCGTTGCTTCTTGTCCTGCCTTCAGGCGCTTTGGAGAATAGCTTGACTTTCCCTTCTTTGTGGCAGCCCCTGAGATATTGGAACACTGCTATCATGTCACCCCTCGTCTTTCTCTTCATTAGACTAGACCAGGGGTAGGCAACCTTGGCTCTTTTATTACTTGTGGACTTCAACTCCCAGAATTCCTGAGCCAGCCATGAGTTGAAGTCCACGAATCATAAAAGAGCCAAGGTTGCCTACCCCTGGACTAGACATTCCCAATTCCAGCAACCACGTTTTAGCCTCCAATCCAGTGGTGGAATTTAGCCAGTTTGCACCATTTCAGCAGAACCGGTAGCTAATTTTTTTGTTGCCGAGGCCCTGAATGGAGTTCTGGAAGCGGCATCCACACGGAGAACCGGTTGTCCACATATTTGAATTCCACCACTGCTCCAGTCCCCTGATCATCTTTGTTGCTCTTCTCTGTACTCTTTCTAGAGTCTCAACATCTTTTTTCTCTAATTCTCAGTGAAAAGAAATAGAGGCAGTCATCAACTTACAACCGTTTATTTAGCACTGAAAAAAATGACTTACCATTCCTAATGCTTGCAACTGTTGCAGCATCCCCATGATCAAAATCCGGGCAGTTGGCAACCAACATGCATTTATGATAGTTGCAGCATCCCGGGGTCATGTGACCACCACTTGCAACTTTCTCAGCCATCTTCCAACAATCAGAGTCAATGGGAGAAGCCAGATTTACTTAATACCATATGATTCACTTAACAACCACAGTGATTTGCTTAACAACCAAGACAAAAAAGATCATAAAATTGGGCGCAACTCACTTCACAATCACTTTGCTTGGCAGTAGAAATACTTATCCCAATTCTGGTTGTAAACTGAGAGCGACCTGCAAGGCACTCTTGTCCAACAGTTTCACTTTGCAGAACCTGACTGCAATGTGCCTGTAAGTTTTTCACTTTGATATATGAATATCTATATCAGTAGAAATGGAGTAAAAATGTGTGTGGGTTTATATTTAACTACATTAAATTTAGCAAATTATTTTCAATGAACTTTCAGTATAGAATGCATGTGCAATCCTGCTGAAATTTGGGTAAATTCTCACCACAAAATTTAATCATGTTTTGTCTAACTACTCCGTGGGGAGGTTAAAAAAACACACTAGGCTAAAAGGTTGTTTAGTCTAGTGGTTGTGAAGGAAGACAAATGTATGTGTGTCCCAGGATAATGTTGCAGGATCCAATCTGGGACCAGGGGTTTTGTCTTCCCAGCTTTCAGAACTCATGCTGGAGCCCATCTTCAGGAAACTTCTTTCTAGTAGAGAGAAGTAGCCTCACACTGCAATGAACAAGGACACACATTCAATTTTGCAGCTACCGTGTTTTCCCAAAAATAAGACCCATCCTGACAATAAGTTCTAGCTTGAGTTTTACGCATGTGCCTAATATAAGCCCTATCCCAAAATAAGCCCTAGTTTTGGGGGTGAGGCATATACGTAAAAATAAAACTATGGCAGGGGTGGAGCTGTTCCACGTGGCCCTCACCCGCTTACCTTAGGACTGCTGTAGCCAGGCCTTCCACGCCCTGACACCTGTCACATGCCACATGCCACTGCCACCACTTGCACCAGATGGCCATGAGGCTCATCACACCAATCGCATCATGCCGCCGCTTGTGGCAGGAGGCCATGAGGCTCGTTGTGCCAACATGGACATTAAGCTTTGCTAGATGCAGTATTCCAATTGTGGCCTTACCAAGGCATGATAAGTGTTGTTAATGTTACATGATCTTGATTCTATCCCTCTGTTAATGCAGCTTAGCACTGTCTTGGCTTTTTTGACCTCTGCAGCATGCTGGTGGCTCATATTTAAGTGACTGTCCATTAGGACTCCAAAGTTTAGACTGAATTCTGTTCAGAAGGCAAGAGTCTTTTTACAAAGATATAAAGGAGAATTGTAAGAGATGGAGATGGAGATGGAGATTTCAGATGGATTTTACAATAACCATTGGCTATGTTTGTCAACTCTGCAACGAACCTGGCTGAAGCCATCTTGCTTGTTTTCGGTTGCCACAAGATTGGGGGGAGAAATGGGAAGTGTTACGCTAGTCTAAACAATTCTCTGTCCCGTGGGAACCAAGGTCATTTCAGATTATGGGGTGGGAATTTTAACTTTG
Organism: Protobothrops mucrosquamatus; assembly: GCF_001527695.2. NCBI lineage: Eukaryota > Metazoa > Chordata > Lepidosauria > Squamata > Viperidae > Protobothrops > Protobothrops mucrosquamatus. The sequence continues at coordinate 193,372 of NW_015387818.1, read as the reverse complement.
TAATACTGTTGCTTTTTGGAGGGAACTTTAGTCTTGGTTTCACTTTTGACCATGCTGATACTTTGTAACC
>NW_015387818.1:167897-192574 GCF_001527695.2 Protobothrops mucrosquamatus | reverse complement strand
AGTTAATTGGAAGATGTGAACCATGACCCCAAAATAGAGGCAGGGAAAAATGCTTGGAATGTATGCGTAACGGAAGAGAAGCCAGACCTAAGCATTTCCACCATGCTGTACTGACGTCTCTGTAACCTTAATAAATGCTTTTAGGAGAAAATATGCCTGAAAGTCCTTTTAAGTGTTTCGTTAATCAGACACATGACAATAAGTTCTTTGAGGATGATTTTTTACATCTTTACAAAATGTGATGATATCTATTCTACAAGGAAAAAAAAATACCAGAGACTAGAAAGAGTCTAATATACATTATTAATACCTAATGAAGGACAAGATTTGACTTCAGCAAGAAATTAAAAATCAATATAATAATAGTTATAAATTGTTTACAGTAACTTTAACTGAAAGATTTAAAATAATTTTGCAAATTTTTATTCATGATCAATGTGAATTTTTAAATAAAAGATAATTGAAAGGTAAAGTTAGAATTGTGTTTGATAGTTTGTATTATTTGAAACAGTACATATACCACATTGATCGTTTAGCTACAGAGAAGACTTTGGACAATTTGAATTGGACTTTTTTTATTAAGGTTTTAGAAGACAATGAATTTTGGAGAGGATGGGTGAAATCAATTTGTACTTCACAGACAGTACAACTAATTATTAAAGGGGATTTAACTAAACATATGTGTTTCAAAAAGTAACAAGTTAAGGTTGCCCACTGTACCCTCTTTTATTTATTCTAGTTTTTGAAATATTGAACAGAGATATAAGATAAGATGAAAGGATGGTGGGCGTAAAGATCAAAATAATCATACAAGTCAAAAGCATTTGTGGCTGACTTGGTATTGATTTTGACAGACTTTCTAAACGGAAGTGAACTTTTAATGAATAAACTAAAAGAACTTTGGGCATTAACAAGTTTTAACATTAATAAATAGAAGACAAAAATGTCAAGAAAAACATGAAGATACAAGATCATACAGATGGAATGAAGTTTTAAAAGATATATGAAGATGAGACGAGGTACAATTATCACTGTTGGGCAGAATGTCTTTAATTAAGATGAGTGTTTTACATAGAATTTATTTTCAGACTTGTTTTGATACCATATATACCATTTAAATAAGAGCAGAAAGATATATCTAAATTTCTATGGCAGGAAAAAAGTACAAGTTAAATATAAGTTGCTGTAAGATGCAAAGGAAAGAGGAATATTGGGTCTCCCAGATTTGAAATTATATTTTGCTCCAATTGTTATGAAATTGGAGTTTAGAAGGCCACGATCTGAGGTTTGTTGGCATGGATATCTATAGTGTGAGAGAGCTAAGGTTAATATAGATTTTAAAAATCATTATGTCAGGTGGGCCATTTTTAGACCATGGAATAAATATTAACTTAGATTGTGCCTGAAAACACCTCTGTTAAAATGTATACACTTTTGTTGAAATATGAGACAGAAGAAGCATAAGAGAAAGAATGCATAAAATGAGCTAAAATTTTGGTTATAGTACAGGTAGTCCTCGACTTACAACATTTCATTTAGTGACCATTCAAAGTTACAATGGCACTGAAAAAGGGGACTTATGACCATTTTTTCACATTGCAGCATCCCCATGGTCACGTGATTCAGGTGCTCAGCAACTGATTCATATTTATGACGGTTGCAGTGTCCCGGGGTCATGTGATCACCTTTTCCAATCTACTGACAAGCAAAAGCAACGAGGAAGCCATATTCACTTAACAACCAGGTTACTAACTTAACAACTGTAGTGATTCACTTAACAACTGAGGCAAGAAGAAAGGTCGTAAAATGGGGAAAAACTCACTTAACAAATGTCTTGCTTAGCAACATAATTTTGGGGCCATAAACTGCGAGCCAGTTGTATACAAATGGATCAATGGGAAAATATGTGATTGAAAGGATCAAAATTTATATGATGTTCTAATCTTAAGCGAATGTTTATGTATTGTTGGTTGTCACCAGAAAAATAGTCTGGAATCTTTGCTGTGAGAAACAACATGAAGGGACATTTTATCATGCTTGATGAACATGTAAAGAACCCTCCCTTCCAAAGATGGATCCAAATATAAAAGAGGAATTGAGAAAATTTTAAAGACTAAAGTACAATTGAAACCAAAAACCTTTCTTTTGGGATAATGGACAGGCAACTAGAAAAAAGTTCATGGAGTTGTATTTTTATATACGAATACTGCAGTAAAATTATTATATGCTCAAGAGTGAAAAGGTTCCATGCTACACAATGGAAGAATGGTTGGTCAGTATGATGGAAGTTGTAGAGATGGCTAAATTAACTTCTTTGATTTGAGAAAAGACCATATCTATGTTAATGGATGACTAGAAAACTCTTACAGACTTTTTGCATGAGACAGGAAAAAATGCATTTATCACTTGTGGTTTCAATGATTTAAAAAAATGGATAACAGAAAACAGTAAGCTTTTTTGCAATCATAGCAATTTTAATTAAGTATGTATATATGTTAGTATTTTATTCAATTGTCAGCCGCCCTGAGTCCGTAAGGAGAAGGGCGGGATATAAATGCAATTAATAAATAAATAAATAAATAAAATTATATTTGTATTTGCTGAAGAAGTAACCAGAAGCTTTTTCTTTCTATTTCTTTTCATCTTTTCTGTGCTTTTCTTTTTTTCTCCCTCTCTCTCTCTTTCTTTGTTCTCTTTATTCTGTATTAACTGATGCTAGTTTTTAGTCCTCTTTAAAACTTTTAATAAAATGTATATGATATATATATAACAAATAGTAACTCAAAAAGCCTGAATTCCTTGGAGACCCCTTTTAGTATCCATCAGGCTCCATGTCACACCTGATCTCATTTTATATGTTAAGATATTTTAATATTTCCAAATGGGAAGCTAACAGACTGCAAAGAAAATACCAGCTTTAATAATATCTGGTTGCAAGATTGTTTAAAAATAAAAATGATAGGAGATGTAACCCTGTGCTTTATCTGTAATTGGCCTTCCTTGTTAAATCAGTGTTTTGTGACAAGACACACACGCTACGGTAGCTGTTTCGCAAATATGCCCATACATTCACCATTCCAAGAATATCACGGACTCTTTCGTCGTGGGTCAAAGATTGGCAGTTAAGGGATAGAGTAAATTTTTAGTTGCAAACTGCTTGTTATTTCTTAAAGAGGACCAAGCGTTTGTTCAAATAAATGAGGAGTTGGCGTGCCAATATTGACAGTTCTTGGAGGACATTACCAGATACGTCTTCAAAAGCTTTGTTATTGGAACAGGAGAAAGCTGGGACCCGGGACAAGAGAAAGCACACAGCAACACTGTTGGCTGAGCAGTGGGAAGCTCAATTTGCTTCTCAAGTGGACCGAATGTCACATTTGATCATGCCCAGAGTGCCATGTCCATTCTTTTTGCCACAACCATATGAGGCTGCATATCAAGCCGTTAGTGAATATATAGCCTATAAACCATTAGTTCTACTTTACATTTATCATGCCTAAAATCTCATTGGGGGTACTCAAGGATAAGCGGCTTGAATCATAGTGAGCTTATGGATCAATATGAAAGATCTCTGAATGGCAGCACCCACATGAAACAACTTGGAAGGGAAATATGGAAACAGATTGTGGTACAAAGCAAGGAATAGATTTCCAAATGGCTAATCTCCAGCCACCCACACAAGTTTTGTCTCTCTTTAGCACCTTTCTCGGTTGCTAAGTCTCACATCTAGGATAAAAAAAATAATAATTAGGGAGAAAAATTGCTGCAGATTATGTACAAAAATTATACACTGGGGTGTTGAAGAACAACGATGAAGAATGAATATATATATATATGTATATGTATCACATCATCACAAACAACAAAACAATTATAAGGCTGTGTGATGTAAGATACTGCACGGCCAACAAAACACACAGATAAATGGGTGTAAGCAAATATTCCAGGGCCATAAGAAGGAGGTCTGGTGCTAAGTAAGAGGGTGAAAATTACTGAGTAGAGGCTGGCAGGTCTAAAATTATTCAGTCAGTTCCAGGGAAATGGGGGAAGACAGTCAGTGTCTCTCTGTGTGTGTGCGTCTTAGCATCAAGAACAACGATGCAAACTTCCACTTGTCTTAAGCATCTCAAGAATGCTTCTGTCCCTAACTGTGAGCCACTTCACAGTTTGGTTTTGAACCTCCTCATGCTTTGCAGATTCTCAGCAATTCCCTTCTTAATTATATTCAGATTTCCTTGATGTATAATGTTACTCTAGAAGATTACTTTTATTTAGATCACCTTTCAGTCTGATCAGACCCTTCAAGTATAATCAACCCTGTCTTTAAAAAAAACATAATGTTGGTGGTAGAAAAGCAGAGGGGAGGTGAGTAAGAATAAGCAGGGAAAAATAAGTTATGAGTAATAGTTCCTCATTCCCCACTCTGTTTAATTATAATACATAAAATTAGATTGTCTGGGCTTTATTTACTTATTCCTCACATTTACATAGCCGCCATCTCATACACATGAGTCTGGGTGGTGTATATTAAAAAACAAAACACAGAAAGCAAACTTTAAAAAACATTTCCTAATAAAAACATCAATATTATTTTAAAAACATAAGAGAGTATCTTCGGTGTTACAGATAATATAGCTATCTCGACATCTCTTCATTTCCCTGAAGTCCTCAAGCCTCTGGAGAGAACCACTTTTTGAGGAATTTCTAGAAAGTTATCAAGGATGGGGACAGTCTCCCAGGGGATGTTGTTCCACAGGGCAGGTGGCTTGGCAGAAAACGCCCATTTCCTGGTGTCTGTCAGATGTCACAGAGAGGACTCATAACATACAACTTACTTACAACCACAGTTGAGCTCAAAATTTATGTTGCTAAGTGAGACAGTTGTTAAATGACTTTTACCCCCTTTTATAACCTTTCTTGTCACATTTCTTAAGTGAATCACTGCAGTTGTTAAATTAGTAACACGGTTGTTAAGTGAATTTGGCTTCCCCGTTGACTGTGCTTGTCAGAAGGTCGCAAAAGGGGATCACATGACCAGGAGACACTGCAATCGTCATAAATATGAACCAGTTGCCAAGTCCGAATTTTGATCACATGACATCGGGGATGCTGTAACTGTCGTAAGTGTAAAAAATGGTCATAAGTCACTTTTTTCAGTGCTGTTGTAACTTTGAATGGTCACTAAATGAACTGTTGTAAGTTCCTCTTTTTCCAGATCTGATAGGATGCATTTGATCATTCTAGAGTGCCTGAAATAACTGTAGGTAGGACCCAAAACATGTTCCAAACATTAGTTCTGATGCCTTCAAAGTTTTTGATGCCTTTTTTATTAAGAATTAAACCTGGAAAGATGTGCTAATTACATACAGCTATGATTGATTTTAAGCGTCTTACCTTATAGGTGGTTATTACTAACCTTTAGGATGTCAAAATGAAAAAAAAAAGATGTGTATTCTGGTGCCACAATACAAATACAGGTAGTCCTCGACTTACAACAGTTCATTTAGCGACCGTCCAAAGCTACAATGGCACTGAAAAAAGTGACTTATGACCATTGTTCACACTTACAACCGCTGCAGCATCCCCATGGTCACATGATCAAAATTTGGATTCCTATTTATGACAGTTGCAGTATCCTGGGGTCATGTGGTCACCATTTATGACTTTCTGACAAGCAAAGTCAATGGGGAAACCAGTTTCACTCCCTCTTGTGGATACCTATATCTTCCATAGGTATCCACAAGATACCTATGGAAGATATAGGTATCTTTTTCTATCTAGCTAACCTAGATGGGAATGTACTGTCTGCCCAAATGCATTGCTTCTACTATTCCTCCAGATTTATTAGCTATGGATAAAGGAAGATTATTGTAACCTCGTTTTCCTAGATAAGATATCAGAATCCATGCACCAGGGCATCAGGCTCTTCCTGATTTAGTCTTCAAACGGCTTATTTGGTATTCAAGAAAGGAGCTCTTCAGATATTGTTGATGTCTTGTCTGTGCATCTGACAGATGCCTACAGTGCCTGAAGTCCTCAGTGATGCTTAGAATGTAATTATGCTTGTAGATTCTTCGCCATTCCCCATTACACTGTGTTTACCAAGAAAGTAATAGAGTTAAAGAGGCATTTTATTAAAGCCACCTTGAGAGCTCTAGGAACTGAGAGGTGGGGGAACTATAGGAAAACTAAAATATTAATTAATACCTCAATTTCATGGGTTTCAACTGGGCAACATCCGTCTTGTCCAAGTCATTTGTGGATATCCATAATGCCTTACAATGTCTACCTTGAATTCTCATTAAATGAAACAGGAAGCACTTTAGTGTTGCAAATCTTTCTGAGAACGATGGAATTGATCTTGTCTAAATAGAATTCTATTGTCAGGCAATGAAAAGAAATGTTTGCTCTTTCACCCATCACACCAATCAAATGGGAGGTGAGATGAGGGAAGGGGAGGAGAGGAGAGGAGAGGAGAGGAGAGGAGAGGAGAGGAGAGAAGAGAAGAGAAGAGAAGAGAAGAGAAGAGAAGAGAAGAGAAGAGAAGAGAAGAGAAGAGAAGAGAAGAGAAGAGAAGAGAAGAGGAAGGGGCTGCTTTAGCTACTGTACATTTTATTCATTTTTTTAAACCTCTGATGAAATTGAATCTCACTGAAAGATTCACTTAATTCTTCTCAGAAAAAAGGAGATTATGAAAATTCAGAATACATTTGATATTCTAATTTGGTTAATTCTAATTTGACTCAAGTAGATTTTGTTAGGTGACAAATTCTTTTATCTGATTCTGTTTCATAAGAACCGAATCTGTTTGCTGTTTTTAATTTTTTTGTCCTTTAGATCCAGGCTTTACAATATATGTCTTTTTCCCGCAGGGCAGCTCTCTGAATAAATATACAGAAAAAATAATAAAAGCACAATTAAAACCATATCAAACAGTTAAAAGTACATCATCATAAAATATGTAAGAGCTTTTACACTCCCCACTTTTTTTGAAAAGCTCGTATGAAGCCTTGTGTAACAAGAACGTTTTTATAATTTATAATTATTACATGTATTTATTTGGCTTTCAAGAAAGATGGTATTTTAGAACTCAGCGCAACCAAAGTTAAGTAGTTCTACTAATTGTAGGGCCAAGAGACTTAAGTTGTGGTATTCAAAACAATTCCCTGGGAGTAAGCTTCGAGCAGAATGAATTTTCTTCTGAGTAAATCTTGTAGCTGATATTTTACTTTTGCACTGAAATCAGGGAGTGGATAGTGTCTCCATTTAAAAAAAGGAAATAAAGCCTTGTATTTATTGAACCCCATGGAATTATGATGGACTTCTCTTTTTAACAATTTATTTCATTTAAACGACCATAGGTTTTAATTTGGTCAAATGAAAATGATCAGGTTGTTATGATCAGGCACCAAATGGTTTCTTTCTTATTTAGGAATCCTTAGACGTGAGCGATGTGATCTGGTGCAAAAGGGAAAAAAGCAAACCCTCACAACCCTCCATTGCTTTGATCTGAGATGCCAAAAGCCAGCTCAGTGTTATGGTTGAGTAATAAATCCCTTTAAGATGTTATTTGACTTTGTAATGGAAATGTTAACAGACGTTTCGCCACAGCAGCAGAAGTGGGCAGTGTTAGAATGTGGCACACAGGCAGAGCCGTAATTGCTTCTGACTGGCACATCTTCCCGAGTGTTCGTGGCACTGGGCAGGTTTTGATCATGGAAGCTCTTTCACCTGAAACAAATGAGGTCTAATTAGCACAATCTGAAAAATCAGTGCTCATTGGTAATATGATTAATGAGCACTTGATAGCCTGCAAATATCAGAGGAATGGATTGTTCGAAAAGGATTTGGGCAGAAATAACATTTCTTCTCTTGATTTTCTTTGAGGTACATGGGCATGCAAGTGGATTCATAGAAACTGTTTAGATGCAAACTATCCCAGGACAGCAAATATATATTTTATGGCAAGCATACAGATGTGGGGAGAAAGTACAATTGATCCCAGACAAAGAGGCTATTCAGATTTTTCTTTTAAAAGTATCTGATTTTAAAGTGATCGACCTGAAGTCTAGGCATGCTTGAATGTAGAATGCAGGGCTTGCAAAATATATTATAAAAGCTCCAGTATAAATGTTGTTCATAGTCCAATATGAAGAGAAACCATGACTAAGTAGTAAAATAGTTTAATTAAAATGTATTAGGAATTATTCTGCAGCAGCAGACAGAATAATTCTGGACACAGTACCAAATACAGTATTCAGCTTGATGGAGAAACACCAATTTCATTTAAAAAGCAAGAACAGTAAGCTTCTAGATCTTAGGATGGAGAGATAAGCATGTAAGGGTGAAATCAAACAAGGCAGATTGCATGGCTGAAAAATGCAAAGTAAAGTCCTGGCTGCAATGTGCCTGAAAGCTTTTCCCTTTGATGTATGAATTTCAATATCAGTAGAAATGAAGTGAATGAAAAAAGAAAAAGAAATCCCTTCTCACCCCTATGGGTGGTCTGAGCCTTTCCTCAATCTCAAGTTCGCTCCCAGATTCTGCATTGTATCTTAGCTATTCCTCAGAATAGCTGGACAGAGAGTTCAGATGTTATGCCTGGGATCTGTTAGAACAGACATGTCAGACACAAGGCCCGGAGGCTGGATGCGGCCCGCGAAGTGGTTTCATGTGGCCCGCGAAGCCATCCTGGAAACAGTGAGTGAACGGCCCCCACTGCCTTGGCCCTGGCCCAGGCTGGCCAGGAGCCAATGTACAATTTTGTGGTGGCCATCTATGCTGAAACGCATTCAGTCTTAGCTCCACAAGGCCATCTGTAAACAGCGAGGAACCAGCCCCTGCTGTGTCGGCCCCGTCCCCTGGGTGCATGCTGGGGAGGTGTCACCCTTTGTGAGGAATGAAGAAATGGACCATGCCTTGGTGCTTGCCCCGGTCCCACCCCCTTCTGCCAGAGACCCTCAGATCTGTCCCACTCCTGCCCAGGCCCCGACAGGCACCCTTGACACGAACGATGTAGAGCTGGCCATGCCCACCCAGTAGGCCACACCCACTCCATCCACGCCCACCCAGTAGGCTGCACCCACCCTGGCCACACCCACCTGGCCCCCCAAGGGCAACCGCAATGCTGATGCGGCCCTCAATGAAATTGAGTTTGACATTCCTGTGTTAGAACCTCTTTCCCAGATTAGGAATCACAGCCCCAATGGTCTTACCAGCACTGGAACCACTTTGAATTTATTTTCCATATCCTCTCTAGTTCCTTCTTCAGCTCCTGGTACTTCTCCAGCTTCTCATATTTCTTCTTCCTAATGTTGCTGCCACCTGGCATTGCTACATCTATCACCGCGGCTGTCTTCTGCTCCTTGTGTACTACCACAATGTCTGGTTGATTAGCTAGTAACTACTTGTCTGTCTGGATCTAGAAGTCCCACAAAATCTTAGTCTTCTTATTCTCCAGGATCTTCTGTGAGATCTTCCATCTGGATCTGGGAGGATTTAACCCATACACTGTGCAGATGTTCTTGTACACAACACCAGCTACTTGATTATACCATTCATTTCATGCTGTTCCTGTCTGTGTCTTACACCCTGCTACCATGTGTTGAACTGTTTCTGAGCCCACTCTGCATAAACTTCATCTTGAGTCCTATCTAGGGTGGCAGACCCCAACTTCTATGGATCTGTTATTTAGAGTGTGTTCTTGTGCTGCTATGATCAATGCTTCAGTGCTGCCTTTTAGTCCAGCCCTTTCCAGCCTCTGATAAGAATTCATTCATTCATTCATTCATTCATTCATTCATTCACTCACTCACTCACTCACTCACTCACTCACTCATTCATTCAAAAAATCAATCAATCAATCAATCAATTTCTATTGCAGTCACCTCAACTAACTGTCAATGGTACATCCCATGCAGGGGCATTTCTTGACATGCACTTCCTCTGTTTGGTCTTCCTCCCATGTTTGTTGCTGCCTCAAGTATTTTCTCAGTAGCACATCTTTGGGTGCATCTGATGTAGTCCTGGATATTCTGGATTTCATCCACAATAGTGGCTTTGACATTCACCAGTCTTTGCCCACCCTCTTTCTGGCTGGTGTACAGTCTCTGGGTGTTGCATTTGGGATGGAAACCTTCATACATTGTAATGAACTTCCAGGTTTTCACATCAGCAGCTTTCATGTCCACCTTTGGCAACTTCATTCTCACAGCAAGGTGTCTAATGACTGGCAGGGTGTTTGTGTTGATGGCATGGATCTTGTTGTCCCTATTGAGTTGGCTCTTCATGATCTATCTTATCCTTAAGTGTTATTTAGATGTTGCTGTCTTCTTTGTTTTTTCATCATGGGGTCACAGGTGAATAGGAATACCAAGTACATGTAGCTGGTCCGTATGTCTGCTATGTGGCCCATTGGCCCACCCTATCATTCTTAATTACCTTCTCTCTCAATATTATCTGGTCATAGTTCTCCAGTCAACATCCCAGTATCCTCACTGTAATTCAGTCTCATTCACACTTAGCATAAAGCTAGATGTGGGGGGGGGAGTGACTGGTGGTAATTCCATTCTTGAACATGAATTCATATTCAGTTCTTGTGATTATCTGGCTGAAGGTGTTTAAGCCAATGCAGATCAACACCTTGATATGTGCTACACTTAATGTTTCAACCATGCAAAGTGGTTGTAGGTTGTTATGTGTCTTTTCTTTCTTCCATGTATTCTTCCTGTACTGTTGAGTTCCTGCTGTATATAATACATAGCAATTCTTCTGAAAGGCAATTAATATATAGCATTTATTGTAAATGCTATAAATAGATAGCATTTATTATGAAAATATGCACTACCTATGCAGGTTGTTATAGCTAGTTCTTGGTGGAAATTTAGTTTATTGTTTTCATTGTCCTTTCAATGAAAAATGCCTGTTTAAGTTTAATGTTTTTCTAATTACCCCAATTTTGGGGGGGAGGGGTTAAAAAAACATGCTAGGCTAAAGGGTGATTTAGTATAGTGGTTGGTTTGTGATTCCATATGAACAAATCCTGTAATTGCAAATGCAGAATAAACTTTGTTAGCTACCAAGCCAAGGGCATATACACTAGGTAAAAGGGGGGAGGGGGGAATGATATAATATGCATGATAATGGCATCATGCAAATGAAGTTGATTGTGTAATTTTTATTATTTGCACCAGGGTATCCATGACACACCTTCATGGTTTCTACCAGAAACTTAGGTACCAAGTGTCTTTTTTTCGGTCCTAGCTTGTGATGCTGTCTCTGTTCACAAGACAGCTCTTTGTTCCTAGAAGAAAAATGAAGCAATGTCTGTTGATTGCAGAACTTTGACCACTTCACAATAGCCCCCTTACTTTTTCCCCAGTGGTATGAACTTCAGAATGCAAAAGTGTCAGCTGGACATGCTACAGCTGTTAAGGACCCGTGTGTCAACTTTATTTACTAAAGTATGTGATGATCATTATGGTCTCAGGCTTGGAGCAAGCAAGCAAGCAGAATGGACATACATACTTAATGATTTTACTCTCCAGTAAGAACAATGTGTGTCACTGGAGATAAGTCGAAACAGCCCTGGCAAGCCATTGGCGTGGTACCCAGCAACGCCTGTTTGTGGCAGCATGCGTTCAAAGTAAAAAATTAATTTACAAATGGGTTTCAAGGTACCCAGCAGATGGGAGAATAGCAAGGTCCCAGACAATCACCCTCCACTTTTAACCCTTGAGATGACAAAACTCAGACAAGCCAAAAAAGATAATTGCAGCCTCTTGGATCAGATCTATTTAAAAGATAACCAGAAAAGGAAGGGGGGAAAAAAACCCTGCTTGCTTTAAAAGTGAAACACCTGTAGTTTTACTGCTTGCTAAGAAATATTGGCAGGAGACAGAAGTGCATCAGGAAACATCGAAATGGTTTCCGCTGATATACATCTAGAGGAGAGGGGCTAGTGAAACTTTGCAGATCTAGAAGACAGCCTCTCTCAGGCTTTGGAGAGCTACTTTGCTGGCTGTTCACGGGGGAGGGGGCTGAGGGGAAGCCAGTCTATTCCTGATCACATTCATTCTTTTCTTTTCATCTGCCTAGGCCAGGGGTAGGCAACCTTGGCTCTTTTATGAGTCGTGGACTTCAACTCCCAGAATTCCTGAGCCAGCATGTCTCAGCTTGGAAACCTCTCCCTTTCCCCTCAGCATGGCTGGTTCAGGAATTCTGGGAGTTGAAGTCCACGAGTCATAAAAGAGCCAAGGTTGCCTACCCCTGGCCTTGGCAAAGCCTGGTGTAGTACAGGTCGTCCTTGACTTACAACCACAACAGAGCCCAGAATTTATGTTGCTAAATGAGAAACTTGTTAAGTGAGTTTTGCTCCATTCTACGACTTTTCCTGCCACATTTGTTAAGTGAATCACTGCAGTTGTTAAATTACTAACACGGTTGTTAAGCGAATCTGGATTCCCCCATTGACTTTGCTTGTCAGAAGGTCACAAAATATGATCACATGACCCCGGGACACTGCAACGGTCACAAATATGAACTAGTTGTCAAGCATGTGAATGTAAATCACATGACTATGGGGAGGCTGCAATGGTCATAAGTGTGAAATTATAGTCATAGGTCCCTCTTTTCAGTGCCCTTCAGTGGTGGGATTCAGCTGGTTTGCACCACTTCGGCAGAACCAGTAGTTAATTTTTTGTTGCCCAGGCCCAGAATGGACTTCCAGAAGCAGCATCCACACAGAGAACTGGTTGTTCACATATTTGAATCCCACCACTGGTGCCTTTGTAACTAAATGAAATGTTGTAAGTCAAGGACTACCTGTATTAGTAAATGTCATTTAGTCAATCAAAGGTCCAAGTCTCATTTTGAATGATGCTTCACTCCTTTAAACTAAGATGATTTTTAATAATATTTTTATTAATTTTCTGTATTTACAATTCATAAGTGCTTAGTAAGCAACATGTTGTCTGGGTCCAATTTGCTTAATATTTGCTTAATATGCCTGTTATTTAATTCGATTTTAGAACAGAAACTATTTATTTATTATCGTGGTTTTTAGTATCGCCTGTTCACCGCCCTGAGTCCCGTAAGGGAGATAGGGCGGTATATAAATTTAATAAATAAATAAATAAATAAATAAATAATACACATTAAGATCCTAGTCTCTACCCCATTATTCCAGTCATTGATAAAATACATCCCATATTTGAAAATATTCTGAGTCTTCGTTTTCTTTAATTTTCAATGTCAGTTTGCTTATAAAGAAAACTTATATAAAATGTTTTATAGATGGCACCTAACACCTGTGAGGTTAGCAAAAATGTTCAAAAACATATCTAGTAACTCTTGGAAAGGTAAGCAAAAACCTGGAGTGTACTATCATATTTGGTGGACGTGCCCTAAAGCAAAAAAAAAAAATGGACAAAAATGCATACCAGGCTAGAAAAGAGGTTAAGAAAACATGCTGATTTTAAACCGGAATTATTTTTATTAGGTATAATATCAGAAAAATACAATAAAGAAAATATATATTTGATGTTGCATGTATTACCAGCAGCAAGAATCGTATTTGCCCAGCACTGGAAAATGAAGAAATACCATCTAAAGCAGGGCTTTTCAACCAGTGGTACGGGTACCACTTGTGGTACATTAGCACCTGGCAGGTGGTATGCGACCATCCTAAAAAAGTGGTAGCGGGGGAGGAGAATGAGCTGAACCGGTGGTAGCACCGCACAAGCCTGAGCCAGAGATGGCTGGAGCTGCAGGGCTGTCAGGGCTCAGCGGAAGCGCCAGGATCAGTGCCACTTTCCAGCTGATCGGCAATTCTTCAGGGCTGTCAGGGCTCAGTGGAAGCACCAGGATCAGCGCCAGGCCTGGTGCTTCTGTTGAGCCCTGAAGAAGCACCAATCAGCTGGAAAGCAGCACTGATCCTAGCACTTCTGCTGAGCCTAGAAGAAGCGCCGATCAGCTGGAATGTTGCAGCATCTCCAGGGTCTTGTGATTTACATTCAGATGCTTGGCAACTGATTCATATTTATGACAGTCACAGTGTCCCAGGGTCATGTGAAGTGACCAAAACCTGCTGCAACCACCTATCAGATAGGGGGAATAAAAACCACACACATCCCACCCCACCCCCGCTGCCAATCCTCAACAGAAATGCTCACAACAATGAAAACCTCGGACAGGAGGAAGAGCACCGCCGGGCGGGCAGGCAGGTGTCTTGCTCAGCTGTGGCTTGGGGGGCACTTTTTCAGTGCCATTTAACTTCAAACAGTCACTAAGCGAACTGTTGTAAGTCAAGCACTACCTGTACTTTATCACTTTTTTCCTTTTTTTTTTTTTTTTGGTCATCAAGTTTTTGACACCTTGCTAGGCGATTGGTGGTACTCGGATATTGCAGTATCCTAAAAGTGGTACAATGGGTGAAAAGGTTGAAAAGCCCTGATCTAAAGAAGAGATAATCAAGAAAATACTGACAGAAATGGACAGACTAAACTAAGATGAATTTGTTCACTTGCCCAAATGCTCCTTTTATAAAACTACCAATTCACTCAGTCGTTCCATGTCCTCCTTTCTCCACACTGGATTATTTCCTTTAACAAAGACTAAGAATTCCACTTTTCTTATAACTTTCCAAACTCAGTGAGTATCCAAAAACAAACAGATCAAGAGGGGGTCCTTCAGAGCTGAAACTGCACTGACAAAAGATAGGGAGAGACTGTTGGATCAATATATTGGAAAACTGACAAGGGGGTGAAGGGACTTCATCTCCCATCATGCATTGCTCTTTATGCAGAAGTTGAAGTCATATGCTGAAGTTCATTTAGTGATTTTGTAAGACTTTTCTCAAAAATGGAGCCCATCTGGACCAATAAGTAGATTGATGATTGTGTACCATTAAGTCACTGCAGACATTTAATAACCACAAATACTAACTATCTCCAGGAAAATCTGTCTCAAACTTGGACCTCAGATCTTCCAATGAAGCAGCCATCACTACTGTTAATCGAACTGATCCATCTAGTTGTTGGTCATCCTCTTTTTTACTTTCCTTCTACCTTTACCAGGATTGTATTTTTTTTTCCAAGAGAGTTAAACCTTTGCATAATGTATCTGTTTTGGGGAGATCTTCTGAACCTTGCTTTCCATTAAGTCAGGTTTTCAAAAACTGTTCTCTTTTATTTTCCTCCAGCTATCATTCCCATGAAAAGGGTTCCTTTTGTCTGCTCACTTTGAAATTTCGTCTTCCTTTCAATTCAACACACTAAGAAATCAAACATGCCAACTCAATACTATGAACCCAGAACTGAGATCTTACTGTGCCCAGATCTTCACTATTTATTTATATTTATTTAAAATTTATAACTATGCTTGATTTACAAGGAATCCCAGGCCGTGTTCATAGCTTTGTACAAGAATAGTAAATGAACAATGATAAAATAGTCCTTGACTTGCAACAGTTTGTTTAGTGACTGTTTAAAGTTACAAGAGCACTGAAAAATGTGACTTAGGACCATTTTTCATACTTATGATGGTTACAACCTCCCTGTGGTCCTGTGATCAAAATTCAGATGCTTGGCAACTGGCTCACATTTATGATGGCTGCAGTGTCCCAGGGCCATGAGATCACCTTTTGTGAACTTCTGACAAACAAAATCAATGGGGCAGCTAGATTCACTTAACAACAGTGTTCCTAACTTAACAACTGCAGTGTTTCACTTCACAACTGTGGCAAGGAAGGTCACAAAATGGGGCAAAACTCACTGAACAACTGTCTCGCTTAGCAATAGAAATTTTGGGTTCAATTGTGGTTATAAATTGAGGATTATCTGTATGTTAATCTTAAAGGGCAGGTTGTCTCAATGGGAAGGAGCCACTCTTTCTGGATTCCCTCCAGAAGGTGAGTTCTCCATCTACTTTCTCGATAAGCATTAAGTGGGCAGGCAAAATCTAACTTAAGTCAGAAGTAATGAAGATCTCAATCATAAATGGTAATAGCCAGCATTTTGAACTGGATAAAGAAGCCTATGGGCAACCTGCAAAATCAGTGAAATCCTGATGAAGAGATGTTGATCATTCAGTGAGCTGCCTTCTGAAATGGTTTGTCTTATTAATAGCCTTCAAGGGCTGCTCATGTAGAGCAAATTGCAGTAATCCAAGTGTGAGATTATGAAGAGCTATCACCAAAGTCTCCTGATTTACAAAAGGCCACAACCACTGATGCTCCAGAGAAAGCTGAACAAAGACTGTCCTGGCCATGGCTTTTATAACAACCAACTATTCAAATGGAGAAAGATTGCAGGCAAAAATAGAAAGGGATGGCAAAGGATGAGATGATTAAATAGTGTCATCAACACAATAAACATGAATTTGGGCAAACTCCGGGAGACAGTGGAGGACACGGGGGGCTGGTGTGCTATGGTCCATGGGGTCATGAACAGTTGGACATGACTTAGCAACTGAACCACCACAACAAATTCAAATTGTGCCTTTTATTTATAGACCTTTGGTGATAATGCTACTATATCCATTGCTATAGATTTAAAAAGAGGTGGAAGCAGAGATTTTACGAACATACAGTAACTAGGATCTTTGTGGAATTCAGTCTGAATCTCTTCTGAATGAAGGTGAATATATGTATCCCAGGATAATGTTGCAGGATCCAATCTGGGTCGGTATCATCTTCAGGGAACTTCTCTCTAGCTCGGAAACTTGGAAGACAAAATCTCTGGTCCCGATCACTGACTCAGATTGGATCCTGAATCTCTTCTGTCACATTCAACCCTTCAGACCCTGGACAAGGCTTCCATCAGATATTTTGCTTAGCCAGAGATGAAATTATCTTAACCTGAACAAATGATCTCTTATTTGTGCATTTGCCTTCCCCATCTATTTTTCCTGATAAAAAACAATGTCAGTTTCCTAGGAGCTCAGTCGGTCAGCTTCTTTGCTGAGAGAGAGCTGTCTGTGCCTTTGACACCTTAGCTCAAGCATCTCTTCTGCTCTAAAAAGCAATTGAGCAAGATGAGCAATCACAAGAATGATCCACTAACAAATGCAGGAGGCTAACAAACTATCTCTTTACTATATGCATCTGTTTCCACTGACTTGTTTAATAAGAGATGCATATTTTCCTCTATTATTTTGGTTAAAAGAGGATGCTCCAGAGAAGTTCTGACATATGTAAATACCTGCATGATTGCCAAGGTATGACCCAAGTAGTTAATATATCAGAATCCCTGTAAATTGGCCAAAGAAGCTGAGTGATGAAAGTAGTCTGGCCTTGAAATATTTCCACTTCCAAGAGAGTCTAGTTCACTCTTTTCCCCATGAGACCATTCAGATATGCTAGTTGGGAAATTTGAAGAATGGTAGTCTTAACATACTTAATGGGTGCCAAATTCAAGGGGCCTGAACTAGATAATCACAAATGTGAGCATTCCTTTTGGTTTTGTGTAATTACATAGGGGTGTTTTTTTGTCCCCTTCTCCTCACTATACAGCTTTTGTTGAGAAAATCTAATTCAATGAAGTGACACAAAACTCCTCATGCTTTCTTTTTATTTCCTATGATGAAATCATTTTCAAGAGAATGCCAGCATCGTTCATGAACAGAGTCAAGAAAGCTATTGAAGAAATACTTCCTTCTGCAAAGACTTGCCCAAATGAAAAAAATAAGAAATACCAACTTTCATAAAAGAAATATAAATGGACAATAAGACATCCCACAAAAAATAGGAGTAAAGTAGTCTATGTCAAGTGCCAGGGAAATCAGGAGATTCAGACAGTTCAAATAAAGATTTATTGCAAGCTTAAGCTCTCCACAAGAATCTGAACAACTAACCACCAAGGAAAATGAGTAGGAGATAAGAAAGGCATTCAAGGTGGGCTGGACTTAGATCTCTTGCAGGCGCACAGGGACTCATGATTTATGACTCATTTGACTCCTCCCTCAGGCTCAGCCTGGTCATCTCCTACAGTCTATTCCTAAAAATATTAAGACTAATATTTAGGGGGCAAAATGGGCAGCACCGGAATGAAGAGGATAGAGCAATTCCCATTGGACAAAAATACAATCTTGGGGAACTTTTTAGCTGAGGAAAATAGAAGCAACTGAAGTCATAATAAGTGGATGAGAAGGCTCTCCTCCTAATCCATCAGGTGAAATTCCTTGAGTAATGGGATGTGGAGCCTGCTGTCTCTATTTAACCAGGCTGGAAGGGTTGTAATTGGGATAAGACAATTCCTCAAGTATCCTGGTCCCATGCCAGGAAGGGCTTTAAAGGTAATACCCAACACCTTGAATTGGACCCAAAAGCAAACCAGTATCCAAAGCAGTGGAAATTACATGTGCCACCCTTGGGGCACCCAAAACTGCTTGTGCCACTGCCTTCTGCACCAGTTGCAACTTCCAAATATCCTTCTCTGCCTACACAAATACTCTGTGCAGAGTGCAGAGTGCATCCACAAAGGTCCCAGCCAGCTCATCAGGAAGGATCAGTATGGAGAGTTTTCTCTCCTCGGTTCAGAACATGTAATAAATAGAAGTTGCAACTCCTTTTGAAGGAAAGGATGACAAGGATCCTGCCAGGGGGAAGAAGTTTGACTGTTTGGCTGAAAATTGAGATTTTGTGCAAGTGCAGTTTTCTCAAGCAAATGAAATGTTTATTTATATCTTCTAGGCATATCCTTCAAACCCAAGTTACCATTCTTCTATGAAGTAAGATCTCATCATGCTTGACAACGGCAGCTAAATAGGGTGCTTAAAATTGGAAAGTGACCTCTTTGTCATTATCCTAATTGAAATTTAAAACTAAAGACATTCAAGAATAGCAGAAGTCATTTGTTTTAGAAACAGTTCTCTGCAAGCTCAAACTGAAACAGTCTCTTTGGCCTCCTGCTTCTTTGCCTATCCTACAGAATTTATGGCTCAGCAGGGATTCTTAGTTATGGACTGAGTTATGGTGCACACAGAGGATTGTAAACTGAGGAAAATGATGTAAACTATTGTACGGTTTTAAGGTTTGTATGGAGGGGTGGGACTTTTTCACTTCTCAAGCTCCCCAAAAATCCACATTTCTAATCTGAAAGAGAGAGAGAACAGCTGGGATGTTTGGGAAATGAAATCTGGATCAAAGACATGGGGGGAAAAATGAATGTAATGATGAGAGCAACAACAGCTGATGAATGGGAAATATTCTTGCACTGGGATTCCCACCTGGGCGGGGAACATTTGCTGCTTCATTTCCTCCTCAGAAGTGTTGGAGAAGGTACACACGACCATCAGCTCAAAGGCTGAAGGACGCCAGAATCCTCCTGAAAGCCTCAGTGAATTCTGAATGGAAGAAGCGTTGGGAGGAGGGTGTAGGGGGGAAGAGAACAGGATGTGTTTTAATCCTCTCATAACTCATCAAGCATGCTTCCTCCAAGTCATTCCCCAGACACACAGCTTTTCCAGAAGGAGTTTATCTGTCCATGAGTTAAATATTTTCAGACATGTTCAGAAAGAAAATAGAGAAAGCTAGGCTTGGAAAAGTGGCATTCACTAGCACAAGATGTTTATGCAACAGGGATTGTGACAGAGGAAAATGCTCTGGGGGGCTTTTACAGGCTGCTGTAATGTCATTCCTTAGGTTGCAGATGAAATATAAGGCCCATGTGTAACCTACAAGGCAAGGATTTTTGTGATGGGAAAGATGATGGAAAGTGGGCTTCTGTTTTAATCCTAGACTTCTAGAACTTTTAGAGGGAAGAGCTATCTCAGAAACTGATCTGCTTCTCACAGTTATATCTTCTGCCAATTATATCAGGGTTCAAACTGAGCCTGGGCCCTTGCAGTCCTAAAACTGTGCATATTCAGGACTTGATTATAATCAGAATAGCAGGGAAGAGTAATTTTCTGGTGCTATATGCTGGCTGTTTGCTTGGAAAGGTAATGTCCTGGTTCTAGAATAGACATGTCAAACTCATGATGTCATGTGACGTCTTGGAGTTTTTTCCCATTGCCGGCAATGGGGTGGGCGCGGTTTCCTGGTGACGCGTCCAGCCCGCAGGCCAGCAATTTGACACCCCTGTTCTAGAACACGCAATGAATCTGGGACATAACTGAGGACCTATTTTAGGCAAATGTTGTTCACCTTGAAGAAGCATGATGATCCTGATTGCACAGGAGACCAAGGTCACAATGCAGTGTGATGGATTCTATTTCAGAAGCATTTTTGTCTTCTCTGAAGGTAAATTGGAGCACCCACAATTTTTGAAGGCAAGCTGTTCCATCGATTAATCGTTCTAACTGTCAGAAAAATTCTCCTTAGTTCTAGGTTGGTTCTCTCCTTGATTAGTTTCCATCCGTTGCTTCTTGTCCTTCCTTCAGGTTCTTTGGAAAATAGGTTGACCCCCACTTCTTTGTGGCAGCCCTTTAGATATTGGAACACTGCTAACATGTCACCCTTAGTCCTTTGTTTCATTAAACTAAACATGCACAATTCCTGCAACCATTCTTCATATGTTTTAGCCTCCAGTCCCCTAATCATTTTGTTGCTCTTCTCTGCATTCTTTCTAAAATCTCAACATCTTTTTTATATCATGGTGACCAAAACCATATGCAATATTCCAAGTGTGGTCTTTCCAAGGCATTGTAAAGTGTATTAATACTTACTAGTGAGTGAATATATTCAACTGAGTGATCCACTATGAAGTGAAGGCACTTCATGCACATAATATTCTTGAAGTGGGCTGATTCAGTAAGATCTTCTTGTTCTCAAAGCTAATGAGTTCTGTTAGATAAATAGGTGAACATAAAAGACTTGTAAGGGTGTCTTTAATAGATACTTGGATAATTCTGCACTACAACCCAAGGACCTTTTTGTTCCCTCACTTCTTGCCCTTTCTATCCATGCAGCGGTGGCAAAGCTTTCTGGTGACTTTGGTGAGAACCAATTCATTTCCTTTTCCTTTTAGATCTGCTTCTTCCTCAGTAATCCCCATGCCTTTCCTTTGCTTTCCTAGATGTTTGCACACCTGGATTCCTTCACTTCTTCCTTCCTACACATCTCCTTTGATACAAACCCTTTCTCTTTTCTTTTTCTCCCTTAGCTCTGTTGGTGTGATAATTAAAAGGAAAGGGTATAGGTCAGTGATGGCGAACCTTTTAGAGACCGAGTGCCCAAACTGCAACCCAAAACCCACTTATGCATCGTCGAGTGCCGGGTGAGTGTGGCCCATTGGGTGGGTGTGACTGCGGTGGTAACAGTAGACTGGGTGGGACTAAAAAGTTCAATCAATCAATTCCAACTTTGCAAGATCTTTTTTTTTCCGCGAGAAGTTGAAATTGACTGATTGAACTTTTTTTTTTGCACACGGCGGCGGAGGTCTAAAGCAAAAAGGTTTTATAAAGCCCAGATGAAGGCCTAGGACTGGGGCGATGGCGCGCATGCCCACAGAGAGGGCTCTGAGTGCCGCCTCTGGCACCCGTGCCATAGGTTCACCACCACTGGTATAGGTTGTCCTTCTGCTTCCATATTCCTCAGCAAGTCTTTGGAAAGCTTCATCAAGGAAGAACAGATTCAGCTTCATAGAAAGAAAATAACAGTATTCCTGGGTTGCAACTGAAGATGCTGAAAACCTAAATAAATAAAGGAAATGGAAAGGAAGCTTTGCGTTACAGTGGGCAGAAATTGGGGAAATGACGAATGCCCATAATAGCAATGGGCTAAGCAGAAAAGGCTAATCTGCCCTTGGTCTTAAAAGTAGGTTGCAAATCATGTATGTGAATTGTAATGAGACCATTCTTAACTATTCTTCACTCATGGCAGGTAGAGAGGAAGACACCAGAATTGTAATCTTCTCAGGTAGGGAGCAATTCTTACTTGTGGTGCATTTTCTGATAGAAGAGCTGGGATAACACAATGTTTGAAAATAGTATTTCTCTCTTCCCAAAAAAGCCAACAAAGTGCTAGGCTGCATTAACAGAGGGATAGAATCAAGATCACATGAAGTGTTAATACCACTTTATAATGCCTTGGAATACTGCATCCAGTTTTGGTCACCACGATGTAAAAAAGATGTTGAGACTCTAGAAAGAGTACAGAGAAGAGCAACAAAGATGATTAGGGGACTGGAGGCTAAAACATATAAGGAACGGCTGCTGGAATTGGGTATGTCTAGTTTAATGAAGAGAAGGACGAAGGGGGGACATAATCTCAGGGGCTGCCACAAAGAAGAGGGAGTCAAGCTATTTTCCAAGGTGCCTGAAGGCAGGGCAAGAAACAACGGATGGAAACTAATCAAGAAGAGAAGCAACCTAGAACTAAGGAGAAACTTTCTGACAGTTAGAACAATTAATCAGTGGAACAACCTGCCTTCAGAAGTTGTGAATGCTCCAACATTGGAAGTTTTTAAGAAGAAACTGGACAACCATTTGTCTGAAATGGTATAGGGCTGGACTAGATGACCTCCAAGGTCCCTTCCAATATTATTATTATTATTATTATTATTATTATTATTATTATTATTATTATTATTATTATTATTATTTTACTAAAATGAAATCAGTAACAAGTTTCAGAGAGACAATTCTTCCATGGAGGTGTTGTTTTGTAAAAATACTTGCTCCGTGTAGTTCCCACAGAATCACAGGACTGTCTGAAGCTTCCATCAGCACAATCTTAAGAGCAAACAAGAGACTATATTAAAATAACTTTCACATTACATTCACTCACCCTCAGTTTCACTGATGAGAACCAATGGAAACTTGGAGATACACTATGGATTGCAGACATTCTTGGATTCTTACTTTGGACTGATAATATTCCTTATGCAAATAAAAAATACCATTTATTTAAGTGATAAATTGTTTTTCTTTAGATGATCTGGTCTCAATATCTAACCACACCCCTGAAAGTCATTTAAACAAAGCTGTAATCTTCTCTTGTCCAATCTTCCTCACTATATGTATTTTTTCAATATATTTCAAAGTGGGGAAATAGATTGCAGGAAAAAGGATTTCTGGTTTAGTCAAATGATAGCGAAGGCCCAACTTAGTGCTGAAAAGTAAGCTTGGTCCATAATTGGATGGGAAGCTAACATGGAATCCCATGTCTATAAATTAGACTGGGAAGTCATAAAACAAATCCTGGTAAATTACTTTGGTACTATGCCAAGAAAAATCTGTAAGCAAATAGATTTACTGTTGTAACCAGAAGTCATAACAGCAGAGCATGACATAAAATAAAGAAAAAGAAAAGAAAATTCCTAAAAAAAAAATACTAACCCTAAGAATATTAGATCAAGATAAAACCAAGGCTACGACAAAAACTTAAAATCTCTTTCTAAGTTTCAGTGACAACAAAGCAAAAGTAGCAACCTGACTACTAATAATTGGAAACTCGTGAGCAGGAAGATAATTCAATGATATAAGATCCAAGGAATAGTTTGGTCCTGATCTCAACATAAATGGGGCAGTGGAGGACATAGTGACGTAACGTCCACCATCTGAATGAAACTTCAAGAATAGAGATGCTATTCAATATCCCTCTTCAAGACTTGTTGAAGGTGTGGTCTGCAGGGATAGGGATATTAAAACATGAGTAATATTAATTAAATACTGGAAGAGGCTTCTATGTTTTTTACAAAGAAAACTCTGTGGATATGTTCATATCCATGAAGTCCTTCAGACTTGAGCCCAACCTGAAGGCAATTTTATTTTTTCTTTTCCTCTCATACCTCCAATGTTTTTATCCTGACCCTTTCCCCTAGACCTGTCTTTTCTGATAGAAACTCTGAAGTCATTTAAAAATTCCAATTTATCAAATAATTCAGTGCAGCTGGTAAAATGTCCCCTCTCTTTTGGCCACTGTTATTAATGACGTGCCACTCCAGACATGATGCTAGCAATCAGGACTATTCTATTCTTTTAAAGATTATTTCACACTCTCCGTCCTCTTTTTCCTCCTTTCCCGTTCTCCCCCCACCCTTCCATTTCAGATGTGGCTCACCAAGTTCATCTTGGTGTTTCGAATTTAAAATAAATTAGGAAATGTGTAGACAGATTTTCTAGGGTAATTACAGTCTTGATGTCTAACCCTTCACCTCTTCC
The DNA here is from genome assembly GCF_001527695.2 of Protobothrops mucrosquamatus. Classification (NCBI taxonomy): domain Eukaryota; kingdom Metazoa; phylum Chordata; class Lepidosauria; order Squamata; family Viperidae; genus Protobothrops; species Protobothrops mucrosquamatus. The sequence goes on along the minus strand of NW_015387818.1, from coordinate 168,472 downwards.
TCCCCCCAGCCTTGTTGTGTTTCATCTTGTCTAATTTTAGGAATAAAGGTAATATTTTTCACTCGCCCTTGCTCAAAATGAGAACACTCAGGAGGCATGGAAAAGACACATCCCACCCACTCAAACAAGAATTTCGGGACACTTTTCTGATATTAGACCTGCTGTTAACTATTTTTTTTTCCAACATAATGATGCCATTTGTAGTGTTTATTTAAGCTGTCATTTAAAAACAAAAAAAATCAAAATACAGTTTTGAAAAAGCTGCTAAGGTTCTATTTTCATAGCCTAAGAAGGTACAAGTGTAAGATGATACGAGTTGAGCCTGCCTCAAAGGCATCTTTATGATTAATTGGCATTTATGTATATGTGGTATGGAAGGAAGCCTGTGAAGAAATCAATTTATTTATTACATTTGAGTGAAGCAGATTCCTACTTTATTTTGTCTTGGTCAGACATCACCTCAAAGTTGTGTCCAGTTCTAACTCTCCCACTTTTCTTCAATCTTCTCTTCCTGTTTTCATTATACCATACAATGGAGGAAAAATAGTGAAGGGTTTCCAATAGAAGAGAATATT
>NW_015387818.1:159276-167731 GCF_001527695.2 Protobothrops mucrosquamatus | reverse complement strand
CTTGTTGCTCTTCTCTGTACTCTTTCCAGAGTCTCAACATCTTTTTTACATCGCGGTGACCAAAACTGGATGCAGTATTCCAAGTGTGGCCTTACCAAGGCCTTGTAAAGTGGTATTAACACTTCACGTGATCTTGATTCTATCCCTCTGTTAATGCAGCCTAGCATTTGTAGCTCAGTGTTGAACTATGGAGTTCTTGGTGTTCCCTAAGCTTGGTTGTTTGCTTGCAGATGTTTCATTATCCAAAATAGGTCAGCTCATCAAGCCAAATCCAAAATTCCTGGAAATTTTCCATTCAGACAAATCAGCCATCAATAGACACATAGAGATAAACCACATTTAACATCTTTCAAAAGTGACAATATAAAACCTAGGAAGGAAACAAAAAGACTACAAATGTTGGGAAACACCCAGTCAGATGAGGGGAGCCTCGAGTGTGGAACTAGTCTCAAGTCTTTGAGCAGCTTTCTTAAGTTTCATAGAGCTTTATTCATCTGTTCCCAGGCTGAGGCTGGCAGTCTGGGGGATTCCTGTATAATAGACAAAATGTAATAAAGTAGCATTGAATTCTACCTGCGTGGGTCTAGTTGCTTGTGTCTGACAAGAACACAATCCATCCAGCAGATAAGCAGGGATTAATACAAGACAAATGAGCAACCAAAACGCAATACTCTAATCAAGGAACACAGCAGCATACAAACTCAATAGATAAATAAATCTTTAATTTTCAAGTTCTCAAACTGAGCACTGTGGTGCCCCAGTTCTGGTTTAGGGGCACCATGAAACAATTACTGAGACACTAAGGGCACTGTGCACTGAGAATGTTTAGGAAACTTTGGTTTGGACAATAAGCCTGAATGATTTTAAATCTATTCCTTCTCTTTCTTCCTCCATTTTCCAATGGAAATGATTCCAAAGGTAAAGATTCCCAGAGATTTCCTGACAATGCTTTGAGGCCTATACCATTCCAGACAAATGGCTTCCAATCTCTTCATCATCTTCATTCAAAATATTGCATTTTATTTTTCTCTCAGACTCATCGCTGGTTGAATGAACTACCCAAGACTCAACCTCATGAAATCTCCCATGTCTTCAATGCCTCCTGGAAGGCTGGCAAAATCAGTTCCATATGATTTAATTATCTTTTTAAAAAACCTTTTTTATATAAAACAAACATATCAAAAAGACTAGGCTAAAACTTTCTCCCAACATTTCAGCATTTTTCTGCACACATATATAAAGATGTGCTCATTTTCACCTGAACTCCAATCCAGTGAATATTTCACCACCGGTAGCATGTTAAATCCATCAAGTAATTTTAAACAATAATGCAGCTCAAACAAATGATGCCTACAGACATAGTTTAGTTCAAACCAGAAGGTGGAAATCTATTGTTGATGGCAACAGTGACGCATATTTCTATCCTGATTTTCTTCCAACGAGCTCAGGATGTGAGGTTATTGCCTTCTATTCTTGCAATGTTCCTGTAATATAGATTACATCCATTACGCTGCTTGCCCTGTATATAGAATGAGATACAAGTTTTCTTTCTTTCTTTTTTTTTCTTTCTTTCTTTCTTTCTTTCTTTCTTTCTTTCTTTCTTTCTTTCTTTCTTTCTTTCTTTCTTTCCTTCCTTCCTTCCTTCCTTCCCTCCTTCCCTCCCTCCTTCCTTCCTTCCTTCCTTCCTTCCCTTCCTTCCTTCCTTCCCTTTCCGTCTCCCTCTCCTTGTGCTGGATTAGAATGGGGAGACCCCATTCTAGTACAGTGGTGGCGAACCTATGGCACGGGTGCCAGAGGCGGCACTCAGAGCCCTCTCTGTGGGCACGCACACCGTCACCCCAGTCCTAGGCCTTCAGCTGGGTTTTATAAACCCTTTTTGCTTTAGGTCTCCACCGCCATGTGCAAAAAAAAAAGGTTCAATCAATCAATTTTAACTTCTTGCGGGGGAAAAAAAGATCTCGCAAAGTTGGAATTGATTAATTGAACTTTTTAGTCCCACCCAGTCTGCTGTTACCACCGCAGTCACGCCCACCCAATGGGCCACACCTACCCGGCACCCGACGATGTATAAGTGGGTTTTGGGTGGCAATTTGGGCACTCGGTCTCTAAAACGTTCGCCATCACTGTTCTAGTATAAACTCCAAAGCCAACTGAAATACTTTGAGCCAGTCCCTCTTTCTTAGCCCTAAATTGGAAAGAAAAAAACCCCCTACACATGTATCTATCAAACCACAATGGACCTGTATGGTAGATAATGATCCATGATCTTCAATAAAGAGTCCTTCATTCTGCAATGGAGTGGTAAATATGGAATAAATCATGAGGGTTCTAGACCAGATCCTAGTTCAAAGAAGAGGTTTGTATACACAGATCCAATTTGATCCAACTGGTCTTTTCAACAACCTCATATGGATGTGCAAGTTGGAAAGTGAAGAAACAAAGCAAAACTAAACAGATGCTTTCAGCCTCCTGCATTAGTTCTTTTGCTGGTTTGATGTTATTTTGAATTGTGTTTTTATAAATTGTTAGTGACCTAATGCTGCTAGGGCAAGGTGAGTGGCCATACAAATTGAATAAATAAATAATCTTGCACTTGCTGTATGAAATGGTTTAACCCAGACATATGTTTAGTCTCCCAGTTGGATCCAGGACTACATGAAGAAGGAGGTATTTGAAGTTCAAAGTTCGTAGCTTCTTGACACTGGGAGTTCCACACACACATGCTTTCCTTTCCTGCCATTTAAGTAGAGTTTTTGAGAGTCTTGTTTTTTTCTTGCACCATTGAGCAGAAGCCATGTGTCTTAACATTTCCAGACCTACTCTATTTTGTATTTTGCCACAGAACAAAGAGAGAAAGTCCTGATGTATGTACAGCTGGGTTTGCCTGCATAAGACAGTTTGCAGGCATTTGCTGCCTCCTGAAATGAAACAACCATTAAAAGAAAAAAAAAATTACAGCAGGGTAATATATTTTCCAGTCTTTTCATTCTGATTTCCCCCCCCCTCTTCTTTAAACTGCTTTCCTATACGGACAAAACAGGTGCTGAAACACGAAACCCTACCGAGGGATTTCCTTTACAAAACAGCTTGCTTCTATAGCCTGGCCTTTAAGTTAGACATGCTTCTGACACAGAATGTTAAAATAAAAATGCATTTTGTGGGAAGGAGCTGCGCCACTGGCATGTCACAAAAAGTGTGTGTTGTGGTGAAGAGAACACAAAAGGTAGAAAAGGCATGCTGTCACTTTAAGAAAAAATAAACTACAATATGAACTACCCAAAACCCTGCCATTTCCAGCCTGGGCTTGATTAATGATTTTTCTATCTAATAAAAGGTTCACAAACCATCTGTTTTTCTCCCTAATGCCTTGCCCAAAGGTTTTTCGTTCCTATTTCAGGCTTGGGGCCAAGTGACATTCCATTTCTTTCTTTTTTTTCCCAGCCTTGTAAACAAACCCTTCTCTCTTTTTAATCTTCCAGTGCTGTTTCCTACCCATCGTTATGCATATTCATTGCGAGTAAACATTTTTAGTGTCTACACTTAATCTCTTCCACTGGCAATTACTGTTCTATGCTGTTTTGTAATGCAGAAGGGCCAATGCTTTCCCTTCTAATAACAGCTGGGTCGCAGATGGGGCCTGCAGTCATTGTAGAAAATAAAAATTTACAAGATGCCAGTGGAATTTATTTCAGTTTTATGGAGTCACAGGAGGAACCTTTCTGTTATCCGCCTTCAGTGAAATCTGCAGGAAAAAGGCATGCTTTTGACATTTAATCAAAGGGGGGTTCAGGTAACGTCTGGAATAGCACAAGGAAGAAAGCAGGTGGATCATATTAGGCAGTGCCATGGTTAATTTATTTAGAAGTGATTGGCTTAGAAGTGTGCAGCCAATATTTGACATCGTGTATATATCTTGTTTAGCATCCTGCTTCCAAATTGTTACCACAGTAGAGATGCGGCCTTGCCACGATGGACCAAACCAGGTGTTAGGCTTGGTTGCTACAAAGAGGAACTGGTAGAAGTGGGAATCTAACAGTGCTATTCGTCGTGGTTTCATTTTGTCCGACATTACATCCAGTTGCGGAACCCCTCATTGGTTGTTTAGCACGTGTGATTCTAGACGTGAGCTTATTATAAAATCCTGAAATTTGCATATTTTGACTCTTCCCAGGTTTTTTATTTTTGTAAAAAAAAAATCAAAAGTCAAAAGCACATGATTTTATTTTTAAGGGAAAATAGATATCTGCAAATGATAGGACAATTTTTGATTGATGGATGTGGGTATTAGAGAATGGGAATGATGATGATGATGATGATGATGATGATGATGATGATGACGATGATAATAATAACAACAATAACAATAATAATAAAGTTGGAAGGGATCTTGGAGGTCATCTAGTCCAACCCCCTGCTCAGGCAGGTAACCCTATACCATTTCGGACAAATGGCTGTCCAGTTTCTTCTTAAAAACTTCCAGTGCTGGAGCATTCACCACTTCTGGAGGCAGGTTGTTCCACTGGTTAATTGTTCTAACTGTCAGGAAGTTTCTCCTTAGTTCTAGGTTGCTTCTCTCCTTGATTAGAATAGCTGAAGCAAAATGGCCATTATAGAAACCAATAATGGAATTTTTGTTGTTGTTTAAATCTCTTCAGTCCAGCAGACTATACACTGGCACCTCTGATAATAACTGTTGTAAATTGCATGCTGAGGTCTTTTCCAGCTTTACCAAGAGGAACCTGAAAGAGGATCAATAGAGAAATAAATGAAGGATATATATGCTTAAGATCTTTTAACTTCTGAGGACATAGACAATCCCAATGGATTTGGGAGGCCATGCAAGTCCATGGCCAAATAAAAATCATATTTTTCTTATGTTGTGGGAAGTTTGCAGGGGGACAGAGGGACTCAATATATTCAAGATGGCAATTATGTATTCAAAACCCTGCCCCTTTTTATGTGATAAAACTTTGATCACATGATTGGAGCCACCATCTTGATTTTATTTTACCTCTCCCATGGGCACACACATTTCAAGTTCTATCCATTTTTTTCATAAATGGTTCACCCTACCCATCTGTTATCCTTCCTTATCAATCCCTTAAATCTCTAATTTTGCTTCAATGTACCAAAAATTAACAGTACCTATGAAACAGGGGACACATGGGATATAGTGGAAATTATGTCTGTAATGGACACATGTCATTTTCTGTTTTGAACTAAAGCATCATATCTCCAAAGACCATAGTCATCTTAGGCTGGGGAATGCATTGCTTCATTTTTCTATGGAGATTCTCAGTCATCCAGGTCAGGGTTGTCCCAAAGGTGCTTTTTCACAAGGCACCTGTACTTTTTTTGTTTTTCTTTGAAGACGTTTCACTTCTCACCCAAGAAGCTTCTGCAGCTCTGATGGGATGGTGGGAGCTAAAGTCAGAGTTAAAGAAGCTTCTTGGATGAGAAGCGAAAAGTCCAGTTGTCTCATGAAAAAGCATCTTTGGGACAACCTTGACCTGGATGACTGAGAATCTCTATAATCACTCAGAGCTCTTTCAGAGAGCAATCTATCATTTATAATAGTACAGTAATCAATCAATCAATAGTACAGCAATCGACCAATCAATCAATCAATCAATCAATTTTTAGCCAAAAGTCTGAAAGCCAACTTGTCTCATTCCAAACAATAATTGGAGAGGATGAGAGTTCTACCATAAAGTGATGCCCTCTCGTAAACAGCAACATTTTGAAGTTTTGACAACTATTTGGCACGTTGCAAGGAACCTTAATTGCCAAGCAAAAACAATAGAGTCAGTCCATCCAAGTGTCACAATAGGTAGTCTAAAAAGATTAAAGTATCTGGGTAATAAAGGAACAGAAAAGGCTGAAGGCTCTGACCAAAGCACCATGGCTCAATTCCCACTATGTTTCAACCTGGTCTCCGTACCGCCTTTCTAATTTTTGACAATGCCCCCAAGAATTAGTAGGCCATTATAAAAATACCATAGCTCCCATGACACAGCATTATGGCAGATTAAATTGCTAGCCACACAGCTTGTACTGGAAGACAGATGCTGCTCTGGCTTGGTAAGCCAAAGGTGGCTCACCAGCACGGGAAGGAACTCAACCAAGAGGATGATTTAAGAATCCCTCAAGCCTAGGAACAGCCTTGATTAACTTTACTCCTGCACTATTTCTCTATCTTTAGTAGCCTCTTGAGTTGTGATTTATGCAGTGTGAGAGAAGGGGATAGTTCACATACACACATACATAGAGAGAGAGAGATTCATTTTCAGTTAATAAACCTTGGTTAGGTCAGTCAAGGTGAGCAAATGATTTGAAGGAAAAAGTTTGATTGCTGGCCAGCATGATGACCCTTTATGTCTACTGATGTGGGCAGTATATAAATTTAATAAATAAATAATGTAACTTCCCACTTACTACCTGTCAACTTTGAAAATGAGCATGGCTGTGGCCATTTTCCCTATTTATTTTTGCTTGACCCATTGAAATGGGGGAGGGGGGATTGATAGGTGCTTCACTAGTCAAAATAATCTTTTGTCCCATGGGAACCAAGGTCATTGGCTGCTTCCGAGACTGCTGGCTGGGCATTTCGTGAAAAGCCCACCAAGAAGATGTAACTGGGGAACATAGTTGCTTGCATGGCTTTAGAGGTGGGATTTTTTTAACTCTGTATTGGGGAATTGTTACCTGTGTCTTCAGACTTGGTTTCACTTTTGACGTGCAATGAAACACAAGGTGAACTTTCCCCAGCAATCATGGTAGTTTCAATCCCACTGTGACAGAGTTAATGATTTTAGTGATAGGAAAAAGACCAAGGAATTTTGGCCCCAATTTTCTACTGGGCAACTCTAATCTTAAATATTTCATTGAAAGATAAACTAATTGTCCAACATGAAAAGGTTTATGAGGGGAGCATCATTTGTCAGCTTGCTGTTTTTTGTTTTTTGTTTTTTTCCAAGCAATTTTTTTTATTAATTTTCAAAGAAAAAAGAAAAAAAACCCAAATATACAAATACAGGCATACATTAATATCAATCTCAAAAATTTTAGCATCAGTACACCTGATTATTTTATATCTATTTCTACCCACCCACCCGCTCCCAATCCCCCCACCCCCGGACTTCCCAGAATTGATTACAGGGTTACAAACACCTCGTCCCAAATCAAAATATAAGTACCCAAATTTAAGACAAACAAATATAAACATCCTTTAACTCTAAACATTAAAAAACAATCAATTAAAACTCTAAGCATATAACTAATAATAATCTATCCATCTTCCCCAAGTCACACTTAAAATTAATCTTGCAAATATGCGGAGATCTTTACCATTTCTTCAAGACTTAAACATAATAATATCCTTAATTATAATAAACATTATAAAATTTACTCATAAACTAAAAAAATATTTATCAGCTTGCTGTTTGTAATCCTTAGTAGCTTTGCTAAATGCCTTCTTCACATCCACCCATGTCGGAACCATGACACTACCATTACAGTACCACTTCCACTTCCAAAGATGTGTGGAAGAAGCTACTGTCCTCTTAAAGTATTAGTGGGGTAACAGAACAGAAAGTGGGAGGTCTGTAGGAGACACTGTTTCCTTCATTGCTTTAAGGCAGTGTTTCTCAACTTTCGAAAATTGAGGTGGTGAACGGATTTCAGCTCCCAGAATTCCCCTTGGTGGCTGGGGAATTCTGAGTGTTGAAGTCCATACATCTTAAAGTTTTTAAGGTTGAGAAACACTGCATTAAGGGCTTTGAAACATCTTCCCAGTTGCTCCCAGTTGTTTGGAAATGAAAATACAGTTTTCTGTGCATGATTTGGCCTGGGGTCTCTTTGCCCAGTTTTTTGATTATAGAGTTTTTAATGTGTGTTTCAGTTTAAGGTGCTCCCACTTTTCTTGACTACTCTTTCAAAAAGAAAGCAAGGACACACCATACCAAGGTTGAGGACTACATTAGGAAGTTGAAAAAAATGTCCTGGAAGAAGATAGTAGCAATCTAGTTTCATAACATTGCAAGAAAATTGCAAGGAGGGAATCACTAGGGATCATGCTGAACTCAAACAAGATTATCTTTGTACAATTATTGGCAGAGTGAAAAAAATGAAGAGGGAAAATCCTTCTCCCCCCCCCCCTAAATATTGGAGCCCAATGTCACTTAATAAAGCTGAATGAAGATTCAGGACACATAAAAGGAAGAGTTTCCATATGCCAGCTGTGTTTGTATATCACACTTATCCAAGGTTCTTAAAGACGGTGCACCTGCATTAGCACAACAGGCTAAGCTTATTTAGATTCGATCTTAGTTATTTTATTTTTATTTTCATTTTTTTAGCCTAGCATATTATGTCAACTGTGGTTATTTTATAACTTAATGTATTGTGAAAACCCAGACAATGGGTTATTCGGTAACAAAATTAAGAATGTGCTGCA
>NW_015387818.1:156817-159001 GCF_001527695.2 Protobothrops mucrosquamatus | reverse complement strand
GAATTTTAAATAGGGAATAATTTTTAAAAATTTTCAAAGATTTTAAATATGACACAGCTATTAATATATTTGCTTTTTAATTGGTTTTATAGGGGAAATGTTTTTTTGTGTTGTTTTTTAACATGCTGTGAGCCGCCCTGAGTCCCTCTGGGGAGAAGGGCGGCATAGAAGTTTAAATATAAATAAATAAATAAATGTGGAATTGAATTTGCTGCCACAAATTTAGTAATAGGCACCAATTTAGGAGACTTCCAAACAGAGGAGACAATTGAGCCCAAAGGCCAAATTGCTTCCTAGAAGACTTCCTGGGGCCAGATGTTGCCACTGGATATGCTCCTAGAGTATATGTCCCTTTGTCCAGAAGGTCTGGCTCTGTTTATGAATTTCAGAAGTAGCTGTTTTTCAGACTACTTGACATTTTTACCCATCCCATTATACTATCAGCAGTTTATCCAGTTGCATCTGTAGCCAACCTAGAACAGGGGTCCTCAACCCCCGGTCCGTGGACCAGTATCGGGCCACGGCGTGCCAGCAACCGGTCCGCACAAATAAGCAAAGCTCTATCCATGAGATGCAGGCTGCACACAAAACCACATACCCTCCTGTCCACAGAAAAACCTCTCTCCATGGAACCAGTCCCTGGTTCCTAAAAGGTTGGGGACCTCTGACCTAGAAGACACCAGAGCAATGATACCAGAATGATGACACACACAATAATGTTGTTTTGCAAAATGCTGAGACCAGAGCCACCTGCGGGATCCAAAGCTTTCCTCAAAATGATGATATCATTACAATGCAAATTCCTCCCCTTTTGATGTCATGTTGCATGGACAAAAGGAACTGCTTTTATTATTTCTATCCCACTTACCATTCAGACCCTCCCTACAGGCTCTGGCTATGATTATGTTCTTGCAATGTAGGACACAAATGTTTAAGTTCCAACATTTCAGCAACAAAGTCAACTTGAACACATCGGTTGCTCCCTGCATACTCCTGGTACTGGCCTGTGTGGTAGACCTCAACTTACAACTATTCATTTAGCAATTGTTCAAAGTCACAACAGCACTGAAAAAAATGACTTGCAACTGATACCCACACTTACAACCATTGCAGCTTTCTGATGGTCATGAGATCAAAATTCAGACATTTGACAACCCACCTGTGTATTTACAATAGTGGCAGCGTCCGGGGTCATGTGATTGCATTTGAGACCTTCCTAGCCAGCTGGATTAACTTAACGACCACCTGACTCACTTAACAACTGCCACAATGCACTTAACAATCATGGCAAAAATGGTCATAAAATTGGGCCCATTTGGCATCTACCTTCTTCTAGAACACGGGTGTCAAACTTGCCGCATTACATGATGTGTCGCGGCATATTGTGACTTTTTTTGCATTGCCGGAACTGGGGTGGGTGCAGCCTCTGCCTGATGCAACCGGCCCGCGGGCCAGCAGTTTGACACCCCTGTTTTAGGATAATGTAGTCCTCAAGCCTGGATTTTCCCATTTGGATGATAATCGGGTATGGTGTATCCCTGCATTCTTTTTGAAAGAAAAGGAAAAATGGAGTGTGCTAAACTGAGACACACATTAAAAATCTACAGTCATAAAGCTACTCCCACACACTTCAAAAAATTGCAAAATAATCCAGGCAATTAGCTGGGCAAAGAGACCTCAGCTTTGCTTAACAACAGAAATTCTGGTGCCAGTTCTAGTTGTAAGTTGAGGACTACGTATATATGAAATTACCCTGGAATTTAATATTAAAAGGCAACAGTCCTCCCTGTACAGTTCAGACAGGTAGGTTTGTAGTCCTACAGGTGCAAACAAGTCCCATTGGCCCCAAAGAATGGATCCTACCTACTTCAAATCCAGCTGTAAATTTCAGGAGAGCTATTTAAATATTCAGGAGAGCTATTTGAATGAGAAGTTAGCCAAGCCAGAAGAGAAAAGATTTAAATTCTTCATTAGAAGGTGTTGATTGGACAATCACTTAGATATGAGCCAGCAGTGTGCTGCAGCTGCCAAAAAAGCCAACACAGTGCTGGGCTGCATTAACAGAGGGATAGAATCAAGATCACGTGAAGTATTAATACCACTTTACAATGCCTTAGTAAGGCCACACTTGGAATACTGCATCCAGTTTTGGTCACCACGATGTAAAAAAGATGCTGAGACTCT
>NW_015387818.1:152566-154383 GCF_001527695.2 Protobothrops mucrosquamatus | reverse complement strand
TTTGCATTGTGTTCTGAGGAGCTCCATGATAAATGTTCTTGTAATAAATGAAGACTGTAAAATATGCTTTGCAGCAGGCCTGCTTCCTATTTTGTAGGACTTGCAGAAATAAGGGAGACCAAATGAAATGTCCACTTGTAACAGTCGAAGAGAGGAAGCTGCCTGCTTCTAGAACACAAGGCACCTGCTAGAAAAATATTGGAAGCATCACTGCTTCAGATAGTAAGGCAGTGCAGAGAGTGGTGAGAATGGCGGAAAAAATTAATGGAAGTTCACTTCCTTCTATCCAGGACATGGCATAGAAGCCCTGCTTGACCAGGGTCTGCAGGATTGTCTGGGGTGACCATTTTTCTTTGTTACTTTTGGGAGGAGGCTTCGTGGTGCCCGAAGCAGAACAACTAGATTCTGTAATGGCTTTGTACCACATAGTATCAACTCTGTTCACTCTCAAGACTCTTCTTTCCGCTATGTATTCAAAATGTGAGTAATGTATATGTATATGTATATATGTCTTGAGTGTTGTTTTTTTTATACACCTGTCATCCCAAATATGGGAGGAAGAAATCTTTTGTCTGTATCAGCTCAATCTAGAGCTATCCACAGGCAGCAGTCGCTACTGCAACATCATTTGTATTCACTAATTTTTTCAATTGCTAGCAAAGAGTTAAAGGGGGACTGGGATAGCTATCGAAATAGCTATCCCAGCCCCCCTTTAACTCTTCGTTAGCAATCCAAAAATTTAGAGTACGTGTATATGTATATGTATATCTAATCTATATCTATTTCTATGTTGTTGTTGTTGTTAATTGCGAAGTCGTGTCCGACCCATCGCGACCCCATGGACAACGTTCCTCCAGGTCTTCCTGTCCTCTACCATCTTCTGGAGTCCATTTAAGCTCACGCCTACTGCATCAGTGACTCCATCCAGCCACCTCATTCTCTGTCGTCCCCTTCTTCTATTGCCCTCAATCTTTCCCAGCATTAGGCCCTTCTCCAGTGAGTCCTTCCTTCTCATTAGGTGGCCAAAGTATTTGAGTTTCAACTTCAGGATCTGGCCTTCTAAAGAGCAGTCGGGGTTGATCTCTTTTATATCTATATCTATATCTATATCTATATCTATATCTATATCTATATCTATCTATATCTATATCTATATCTATATCTATATCTATATCTATATCTATATCTATATCTATATCTATATCTATATCTATATCTATATCTATATCTATATCTATACAGGTAATCCTTAACTTATAACCACAATTGAGTCCAAAATTTCTACCAAGGCTACGAAGGATGGGGACAGTCTCGTCTCCAAGTGGATGTTGTTTCATAGGGCAGGTGCCTTGGCAGAAAAGGCCCATAACCTGGCTCCTGTCAGATGTAACAGAGAGGACTCATAACATACAAGTAGTCCTCAACTTACAATCACAATTGAGCTCAAAATTTATGTTGCTAAGTGAGACAGTTGTTAAGTGACTTTTACTCCCTTTTACAATCTTTCTTGCCATATTTGTTAAGTGAATCACTGCAATTGTTAAATTAGTAACATGGTTGTTAAGTGAATCTGACTTCCCCATTGATTGTGCTTGTCAGAAAGTCGCAAAAGGGGATCACATGACCAGGGGACACTGCAATCGTCATAAATATGAACCAGTTGCGAAGTCCGAATTTTGGTCACATGACATTGGGGATGCTGTAACTGTCGCAAGTGTGAAAAATGGTCATAAATCACTGGTTTTTTCAGTGCCGTTGTAACTTTGAACAGTCACTAAACTGTTGTAAGTTGAGGACTTCCTGTATATGTATATATA
>NW_015387818.1:128963-152214 GCF_001527695.2 Protobothrops mucrosquamatus | reverse complement strand
TATGTATATAAGAGCAGGCATCAGAATTTCATTTTAATTTGTGCCATTCTGTACATAGAAAATTGACAATACGAGTAGTCCTCAACTTATGATCACAGAATTTCTGTTGTTAAGTGAGACATTTGCTAAGTGAGTTTTGCCCCATTTTATGACTTTTCTTGCCATAGCTGTTAAGTGAATCACAGCAGTTGATAATTTAGTAACCTGCTTGTTAAGTGAATCTGAGTTCCCCATTGTCTTTGCTTGTCAGAAGATCACAAAAGGTGATCACATGACCTTGGGACACAGCAACGGTCATAAATAGGAACCAGTTGCCGAGCAGCTGAATTTTGATCACATGATCATGGGGGATGCTGCAAACATCATAAGTAAAAAATAGTCATAAGTCACTTTTTTCAATGCCCTTGTAACTTTGAATGGTTGTAAGTCTACTTGTATAAGTATATATACAGTATATATATATACAGTATGCATACATGTGTATGTATGGGTATGGGTATGGGTATATATATATAACCAATATATATATTGAGAATGAACATTAGAATTTCATTTGAATGTGTGCCATTGTGTACAGAAAAAAATCTGACAATAAAAATAACTTTATCTAAAAGGAAACTAAGATGCAAAGGGAAATTTGGCTTGGAAGAACACAAGACACCGACTGAAGTTCTCACAGGCTTTTTTGCTATAGGGAAGGAGTCTTCAAACTTGGCCCTTCTATAATTTGTGGACTTCAACTCCCAGAATTCCTCAGCCAGCCTTGCTGGCTGAGGAATTCTGGGAGTTGAAGTCCACAAGTCATAGAAGGGCCAAGTCTGAAGACCCTTGCTATAGGGGAACATCCTTTCTGCAGCCACCCTGTAAAGAAGGCCTCTCTTGTGCTTTGCATATGGCAGATGAGTCCCAGGGCTGAGTATTTACAGAACTGAAGCAGTAAATAACGATTTTTCTGAGCTTAGAGCTGACCTACAATTTGAGAAGAAGGCTTACAAATTCAACGCTCAGCGGGGTCTTAACGGTTACAATTCCCAAGCTTTCAACTGTAGGCTGCTTTTTGGCTCCCTTTGGTTTTTAAACCCGATCATTTTAGGTCTCTTGATTGTAATCAGTTTCATCTTTCCGGAGCTTTTTTTTTTGAAAACAGCAACTATGTCAGCAATTAAGGTTACGTTATCCAGGCCAAAGTCCTGACAGATCAAAGCCTTTTGCGAAGAAGCCACTCTGGAAGCAAATTTAATACAAGCTTTGCAAAGCCAGATCTGTTTCACAGAAGTACAACAGCTGACCCAGGCCTCATTTCCATTGCAAATGAACTTGCTAAACAAGAGCTGTTACCCCAGTAACTGGGTCTGTGTTATTTTATTATACCACAGATATCAAATAGTGGTGGAAGATGTAGCAATAACACCCATAAGCGTTTTCACAATGATTCCCAGACATTCCCTATTTCACAAAGACACAACATGTACACATAATGTTCGCGTGTCGTGTTTATTCATCGTGAAGTTTATTTTAATCACAGGTGTTGAAAAAGCTGTAACCGCATATAACACTAAGCCACAAATCTTGATTGATAAGCCTTGCTGTCAGAACTAAACAAGCCATCTTATGACTGAATTATATGAATTCAGTTGAGGCTATTCACCACTGATCTTTGCTTGTTGTGTGAAACTAGTGATTGTGATTTGCAAACCGTGATGTGTGACTTTTAGCCTTTTGGTATTGTCCATGAGAAGAGATGAGTCATTGGAAAAGACCCTGATGTTGGGAAAGATTGAAAGCAAAAAAGGAAAGGAGATGGCAGAGGATGGGATAGTTAGATAGTGTCATCGACACAATAAACATGAATTTGGGCAAACTCTGGGAGACAGTGGAGGAGAGGAGGGCCCGGCGTGCTATGTACATGGGGTTGCAAAGAGTTGGACATGACTTAGCAACTGAACAACAATGATATATGGCTATTCTGGATGTTAATCAGACTACTATGGCTGGTTCAACAAGCCACAGTTTGGCCCAATGTGTGAACCAAACAACTACATATGCTACATACTACAACTAAACTACATAGAGGGTGGTGGCCACAATCGCACAGTCAAAGCCATATCACAGCTATCAAAACTTTGAATCCAGGTGATAAGTAGTCCTGAAGAGATCTGTCATAACTTCAAATGGTCACTAAGTGACCAGTCTTAAGTCAAGGACTACCTATATCTGAAAAGGCACTGGTTGAGGGCAGCGTCCCAAAACCACTCCCAAAAGTTGCCATGGATTTGACATCTGCAATGAGGAATGATAAAATACATATGGAGCTCTCCTATTCATCATGTCCAATTAAGATCCAAGACAATGGGATCAATTCATTTCTGGAACTATCTATTCTCATTTCCATCCTTGAAATGTCCTTTAGACCTTCCACACTCATTCCTCCAAAATTTAATAACAAAGTGGTTGATTTCATCATCATCATCATCTTCTTCTTCTTCTTCTTCTTCTTCTTCTTCTTCTTCTTCTTCTTCTTCTTCTTCTTCTTCTTCTTCTTCTTCTTCTTCTTCTTCTTCTTCTTCTTCTTCTTTCTTTCTTTCTTTCTTTCTTTCTTTCTTTCTTTCTTTCTTTCTTTGTTTCAGTACAGTTTGGACTTTTAAAAGTTTCTTAAGCAGGGAATGGGAACAATTGTCCCAAGGGCTTTCTGCTTCAGTTTGCTTCTGCATTATTTTATAACGTAAATATATTCTGGGGGGAAAAAATCTGTTGGAAGACCTGAAAGAGTAGGTTAGGGACAGATTGTGATGGAGAACATCTATCTGTGTGATTGCTAAGAGTTGACAATGTTTTGATTACAGTAACTGATATTAGGCAGTCTTCGATTGATAGATTGATTGACATCAAGTCCTTATAGACTTGTATATATTGGCCCACAATCAATCAATCAATGAAGGGAAAACAATCAGCCATTGTAATGCTTAATTTTGGCAACATGATCTCAGAGTGTTGTTGTTTCAGACATTCCATGGTGACTGATGAACATCATTTCAGCAAGATATCTGTCCATACTTGCTTCATTGAGTTCTCTCAAATTCATGTTTGTGTTATCACTAAGAATATTTAGTTACATTGTCTTCTGTTTTCCCAAGCCAGAAACTTCTCCACTGACTCTTGCCTTTGTATTGGCTTCATATGAGATGCTGGAAGATCATATGTGGCTTACACAAAGGTCATGGATCACATACCTTCCCCTAGTGCTTTGGAAAACAGGAAAAAATGCTGTAACCATAAAAAAAAACACTGAAATAAGGAATGACTCTTAATATACAAGTGAATGCTATATGAAAATTGTATTATACCTTTGTATTATACCTGCTCTGTTATATGCAGTATATTTGGACATTGTAAGTTATTCCTGAAAAATAACCCCTCTTTCAGATCACTGATGTAAACCTCTGATTCACACTCAGTATCTGTCAATAGCCTTGCAAATCACACTAGTTATATTACTCAAGTCAGTATGATAGAATAGTGTTATGGCTGAATACATGAAGGATGATTTGTTAAAGACAAAAAAAGCTTGTCATCATTACATTTGAGTGGATTAACTGAACTTTTATCCCCAAATTCCGCTCACGTCATTTTTTTCCAGTTAAACTTGGTATTAGTATTTGTTGTATTTTTAATTGCTACAATTTTAATTGTACAGTAGCCAGCCAAACTTGCAAGAAATCAATGCCCCTAAAGAATTCAAGGACTCAATAGGCAATGATGACTGTGAAGGAAAATAGATGAACAAGATAAAAATGACTCTGCCCCTGCATCAAACAGGAAGGATTTGAGAATAAAAACGATGAAGTGTTGTTAGCAGCTCTTTATGGCTCAGGTAATGTTTTTTAACTGCAAGGCTAAGTCCCTCCTTTTTTATTATTAGTAAAAAAAGTCCAGTAATTGTTGTAAAATGGATATGGTTGCCAAGTATCTTTTTGCACCTGTTGTTTGGTATTTCCAAGACCTTCTAGCTGTAATTTCTCTTAAGCTTGCTGGGCAATTTTCACTTTCTATTGATTTCAGAGCCACTACAGGTTATAGGTTGTTGACATTTAATGGGAACAGCAAATTCTGTTCCAATATGTCAGAGTGTGGTCTTTATAAATTCAACTTTAATGAACTTGAGAGAAAAAAAGTAGTTTGGGGAAAGACAGTATAAATGTAGGTGGACTCTTGCACTTACTGGGGTTTTTGCTTTCCCATGTGAGAATAAAAGGGGTGTGCATGAAAGCAGGCACAGGTACAACACAGGTACAAATTCTACCTCCAGTTCCTTTGTATGCTCAGATCCTCTGGAGGACTTCCATGCTCGTCAGGCCAGGCTCAAGAACAATGTGCAACAATTCAGACAGAATTCAATTCTTTATCTGCTTACACATAACAGAGAGAATTTTGCCCTTACTATGCCTAGCCAAATGGATATACCCTGGGAGGTTCTATCAAGTGCAAGAACTCAGAAGACAGGAGAGAGTTCCAAAAATACTACAAATTTATTTCATGCTACCTATGCGCAAGAATATGACCTATTAATAGTTAAGGCAAATTGGCACCAGACAAGACTCATGGATTTCAGGAGGGGGTGGCTGGACTTAGGTCTCTTATGAGGACATAGAGATTCCAGGCTTATAGTGCGTGTGACCCCACCCTTGGGCTCAACCTCTTCATCTCCTATAGATTTTAGGGAATGGCTATCCATAGGTTTAATTCTCTTGTTGGAATATTTTGGATTATGACCATTACTGAAATGGGGTGATTTTAGTCCTTTGATATAAAGAAGATAAACAAATGTTTACGATAAAAAAAAATCAGAAAAAAAGGAGTACGATGAGTGGTGAGGAAAGGAGACGAGCTACCTCAAGTGACAGAGGTTGGGTGCCCTTAAATACTCTAATGTGCCAAACAGACTTAAGTTCTGTTTTTAAACTTATGCAATCCTCACTTATTTAGATGCAGATTGCGTAAGAAATAAATTAGAAATGCTTCATTTGGATCTTCATTCTCAAGTGGCTTGGACAATTGTCTTATTGTCTTCAGCTCACATGAAGAATTATTGTAGTAGAAAGAAAGAAGAAGAAAGAGAGAGAGAGAGAGAGAGAGAGAGAGAGAGAGAGAGAGAGAGAGAGAGAGAGAGAGAGANAGAGACAGAGACAGAGACAGAGACAGAGACAGAGGGAGAACAATGGAATAACAGAATTAAAAGTAAATAGAAAATCTTGAGAAGAAGCAAGTAAAGTATAGGCCTGATTCAAACTCTCTTAAAAGGAACTCAAAAGTAAGCAGAGATGCCTTGGTTAGAGTAAACAAAGTCCTCACTCATAGACAGCATTTGAACAATATAGTTTAGTTATTGAATTACTCCATTTTCTGGTTTTCACAATCTATCTGTCGATAAACTAATCAATCAGATGGGCTTTATATACTAAGATACCACACTTGATATATTGTGTCAATGTAGCCACCATGACTTTAACTGATCTAATTAATGATTTTTGCAACCATAACTCTTGAAGCATAGAATTTTAAAATTGGGAGCGATCTTGGAAATTGTCAGCCCATTCTCCTGCCTAATGGAGTACTAGTATAGCACTGAAACTTTTACTGATTTCCATGCACAATTAAATAAAATTTTCAAACAACCTTCATCATTAGGATATTTTTCTTACAGTTGAGTTGGTATCCTCATCTTTCCATTGTCTTAATCTGAATTTCACTCCACAGGTTTGTTCTGCCTTTAATATAATGGATATTTGGATGTCTGAAGGTGGTTAGTCTTTCTATTACTTTCTCATCTCCATCTCTTCTCCAGAGTTCACTCCACTCCTTCCCATAAAATTTGCTATCCTCGCTCTTGGTCTTTAATCTTTGAGAGGAAGGAGGCTACCAAATGAGGGTGTATTGTTTATAGCAGCCCTGCTCAATCTTTTGAGCTTGGAGCAACCTTTGAAATATTTTTTTCAGGCCTTGGGGAACCCCTGCACATTCAGGCTTAAATATAGATGAGTTACAAAATTATTATTATATTTGTTTCATGTGTAGACCTATAGGAACCAAGAACTACAGGAAGAATTACTCAGAGTAGTTTCTTTATTTTTGCTGGCCTACAGAGAGGAATTTTGCCAGACTAAAGCAAAATATGCATAACTATCAGATATATCCTGTGAAAATTAGGAAGAGTCATTCTGGCCCGCTTCCTGCGAACCAAGGACTCCAGACTCAGTGCTTTTTTTTCTAAAAAAAAAAAAAAAAAAGGTGCCAGAACTCACACACGTTATACAACCCGCCTTGCCTACCTTACAAGGTTCCATCCAAAAAAGGTGCCGGAACTCCGTTCTGGGCGCTCTATGAGAAAAAAAGCCCTGTCCAGACTGATTTGTCTCTTAGCTTCTTGGGAGAGATCCCCTCCCTTCTCTGTGTCCATTCCACTATGGAAAGATGACAGTCCAGGTTCAAGATCCAAGCATCGTAGGGATATAAAAGCATTTTGGATTAAGATTTGGTGGAATATTCAAAATATTTTTAAGAAAAAGATAAAGTTTACACCGCAGTTATTTTTGCTAGATGTTATGGAAGATTTGGATGCTAATGAAATGAATTTGATGTTGAATCTTATAACAGCTGCAAGATTACTGGTAGCGCAATATTGGAAGAAAAATTCTTTGCCTACTATGGAAGAATGGAGAATCAAGGTGTCTAATTTAGCAGAAATGGCAAAAATTTCCGCTTATTTGAAGGATCAATCTCAAGGAAAATATATTTTGGTTTGGAGAAGATGGATTGATTATATTCAGAAAAAATACGAGATTGAAAAGTATTACTTAGCTTATGAGTAAATTTTAGAATATTATTAATAGTTTATTATGGATGAATTTATATTATTCTTAGTAATAATGCTTAATTATATTATTATTTTGCTGGTAAAGTGTTAAGATCTATCTATTTTGTAGAGTTAAAGTATGTATGAGACTTGATTGTAGTATATCAGGGTAATGTTATTTAATTTATGATTCTGTTTTTATAACCCTGTAACCAGCTCTGGGAAGTGAAGGGGGAGGGGGGGAGGGAAGTGGGATATTGTATGGAAAATTATTTAAAACTTTTAATAATAATAAAAAAAAAGATCCAAGCACCGTGCAACAGGGTGAGCTTCCGTTACTTGGGCCATCTCCTGCCCACCTAGCAGTTCAAAAGCATGCAAATGCTAGTAAATAGGCACCACTTCAGTGGGAAGCATTCTGTGTACCTTGGTGTATAGTCATGCTGGTCACATGACCATGGAAATGTCAACAACAATGCTGACTTCCTCACCTAAGAAAAAGAAATAAACATTACCCCCTAGAGTTGGAAATGATTGGACAGGGGAAATCATTTACCTTTACCTTCTGCTACTGGTGCCTGGGTCAGCCAAGCCCCATATCTCCCATGTCCACCATGACAGAGTCCCTGGGCTCCTGCACCTGCAAGGTGTGTCCCAGCACAGAGGTCCCAGCAGCATCTCTCTCTCACCACTTGCTGCTCCTCCGTCCTCTCTTCCTCACTCTTCACTCACTCCACAGTTCAGCTCACTCCTCAGCTTGCACTTTGCTCACTGAAATACTGGACCGGTTGAAGGGGCATCACATGGTGAAGTGGTGAAGAGAGAAGCAATTTGCCCAATCCACCTACCCCATGCACTTGTCAGCTCTTATAGAAGACCATTAAATCTGTATTCAGAAGAAATCTGGGCAACAGCTGGTAGGTAGGCAGAGTGGATTGCACTGTAACAGCTGGCTCTCTTTGTCCCCACCTCAACCCTCTACATCTCAGATTGTACCCACAGTAAAGTTTACCTAGTTTGCTACCTGCTTAAGCAATGATAGACCACCTTAAAGCCAGAACAGTGAAAAGTAACTTAAGGATCCTCAAGAAATAAGTTGGAGATGAGATGAAGGCAACATCATGAGGACAGAGCAGGGAAAAGACATTCCTGGGCATATGTGAGTGCAAGAGGAGAAAGACCCGTAATCCCATCAGCAGAAAGTTGAGCTTTCGTGTCTTTTTTCAAAATCCTGACACGATGATTGTGTAACAGCAGCCTATTATGGTCTATATCTACTTATGACTCAGTCCAGGAGACCATCATATGTTCAATCTCCACATATATTAATAGAACTTCTTCCCCATTCAGCACACTTAATATATCCTCAATCCATTGGATGCTCAGGTTTGAGCTGCTCATTCCAGGTGGGCTGGGAAAGGGGGCCTTTCAAAGCTGCTCACTCCATCTGAGATCTCATTAATCAAACATCTCTATCAATTAGCCAGTACCACTGGGCTGAACATCCCTTTCGTGACAGCTCTTACAATAGGGGGACATTGTCAAACAGCTTTCCTCCAAAGGAGAACCTACAAATTGCTCCTTGCTTTTGTACAAAGCTGTTTCTTCTCTACCTCATCTCCCTCTTCCTTCCTTAGTTTCCCCATTGACTTATGAACTTCCTCAGGATATGACATCAGGTAATTACTAAAAGGGAAGGTGATGTTATTTCAGCTCAGTGTGCCTTTATAAGGAATATGAGACAACTATAGTTTGATAATGCTTTTGAAATGGACTAGATCAGGGCTGTCAAACTCAATTTCACTGAGGGCCGCATCAGCATTGCGGTTGCCCTGGGGGGGCTGGGTGTGTGTGGCCAGAGTGGGTGCAGCCTACTGGGTGGGTGTGGATGGAGTGGGTGTGGCCTACTGGGTGGGCCTGGCCAGTTCTACATCATTCGTGTCAAGGGTGCCTATGGGGGCCTGGGCAGGAGTGGGACAGATCTGAGGGTCTCTGGCAGAAGGGGGTGGGACCGGGGCAAGTGCCAAGGGGCCACCACAAAATTGTATATTGACTCTCAGCTGGCCAGGGCCAGGGCCAAGGCAGAGGGAGCCGTTCCCTCACTGTTTCCAGGATGGCTTCGCGAGCTACATGAAACCACTTTGCGGGCCGCATCCAGCCCCCGGGCCTTGTGTTTGACATGTCTGGACTAGATTGTCATAAACCTGGTGGAAAAGTTACTGGAGATTTTGATGAGTGAATCAGATCTCTTGGCTTTGGGTCCAATATCTCATCTCAGGCAATGGTGGAAAAATATTTTATGCCATAAAAGATAAGGGTTATGTGCATATAGATTAGCTGCATTATGTTTGGCTCTGTCTTACAGTTGTTTGTCATGGAACCTCTGATCTGTTTACAGTGACAATGAAATTGGGACAATGAGGTTGAATATAAAACATGGAGCTACTTCAGGCAGTTTATCAAATGCTAAGGAGAATTTTTTTAAAAAATGAGCTTGAGCTTCAGTTTAATGAATGTTCAACCGGTTTTAATCCTTCGCTACTGTTTATAGTTGACACAATCATAGGCATGTTATTCAGAAGTAATACTAACTCAGTTCACTGGAATATACTCCCAGGAAAGTGAAGTAGAAGATGGCAATGTACAGATAATCCTTAATTTACAACTGTAATTGGAAGTGGAAATCCATTTGTAAGTTGTTACAGCTGTAAGTTGAGGCACCACATGACCAGAACCAATTTTTTGGCTTTTTTCACAGCAGTCATTAAGCAAACACTGTGACTGTTAAGTGAGCATTGTGATTGTTAAGCAAAGCCATTCATTTGAATGGGTGACTTTGCTGGAAATGCAAAAAACATCTATAGGAGATGACCAGGCTGATCCCAAGGGAGGGATCAACCACGTCATCAGTCTTGAGTCTCTTCATACCCACAAGTCCAGCCCAATGTGAATTCTGTTGACTCTTATCTACCGCCAATTTGCTTTGATCGTTAGTAGTTCAGATTCTTGTAGAGAGTGTTAGCATGCAGTAAATCTGTATTCATTTGAATCACCTTGGCTCCTGATTTCCTATTCTTGATATTATCATGAATTGTGGTCAGGTGACCATGGAACACAATGATGGGTCATAAAGTTAACCTCCCTGACACCTGGTCATGTGACCACATGGAGAGGGCAGCATGACCAGGAGGGCTGAACAGGCCATAAAGCACCTAGTCCACAACTGTTATAACTTCAACAGTCATAAGTCAAGGACTACCAACTGTGTATGCTTACCCAAACAACAATAATATGCAGCAAGTTCTTTCAACCATGATTTACAAACCCCCTCTCACTGATTTTGTCCCACCAGGTCTAACAGAATGGGTATGTTACGGGTTCCATCTAGAGAGCTATATTTAATGGGACCTTTTCTGCAGTGGCCCCCTGCACTGTGGAATCTTCTCCCATCCAAAGTGAATATGGTCTCATCACTTCTAAGCTTCTGGAGGTCCTTCAAGACCTGGTTATAGCAGCAGGCCTGGAGACCCTAAGGCAGGGGTCTTCAAGCTTGGCCCTTTTATGACTTGTGGACTTCAACTCCCAGAATTCTTCTGCCAGGCACGCTGACTGAGGAATTCTGGGAGTTGAAGTCCACAAGTCATAAAAGGGCCAAATTTGAAAACCCCTGCCCTAAGAAAACCAGGGAAGTGACTCTATTATTATTAACATCCCTCTATCTATTATCTAGCTTTAGCTGCTTTTATAGTTTTAAAAAATGTAATGCTTCTAGATATTTGTTGTTTTAGTTTAGTTGTATGCCACTCAGACTTACTAGCTTGTGAAATGGTTGGCTCTATAAATTAAATAAATAAATAAATAAAAATAAACAAGCTAAGGTGAAAATATTGTACTAATGTATGCATTTATTCACGGTAAATTGCATATGCATCTGGTTTCCCTTGGCTATTTGATGGCTGCTTTCCAGTGGAAGCTGCGGTCAGCTGAATGGAGAAAGACTGATTTTGGCAGAACCTCTTCCTGAAACCCCTTTAACTCTGCTATCACACTGTTGCATCACAAGGGACAATGATCAAGCAACCATGGAGCTGGGAACTGAATCTCGGTTTTGTTTTTATGCTAGAATATGATTCTTTGTTTTTGCATATAGCATTTGATTAACAAGTAAAGGTTTGGGCTTCTGCTTGGCAGGAACATCTAAATTAGTTATAATAATAATAATAGTAAAGTTGGAAGGGACCTTGGAGGTCATCTAGTCCAACCCCCTGCTCAGGCAGGAAACCCTATACCATTTCGGACAAATTGTTGTCCAGTCTCTTCTTAAAAACTTTCAGTGTTGGCGCATTCACCGCTTCTGGAGGCAGGTTGTTCCACTGGTTAATTGTTCTAACTGTCAGGAAGTTTCTCCTTAGTTCTAGATTGCTTCTCTCCTTGATTAGTTTCCACCCATTGCTTCTTGTCCTGCCTTCAGGCGCTTTCGAAAATAGCTTGTTCAGGCACTTTGGAAAATAGCTAGTTCTGCCAGAGAAGGGCTGCAAAATTCTAGATGACAAAATGGCAGAGTGACAGTTTGTATCTTTTTATTGGCAACTGATGTTCATCTGCAGATCAGTAGCCCTAATGTAATAATCATTTTGATTTATTTATTTTCAGATAGAGGTAGTCCTTGACTTATGGCCAGTTGTTTAATGACCATTTGGAATTATGGTGGCCTTGGAATGAATAAAAATACTGAATTCTGATGTCCAAAGCACTTCACCTAAGTAACTTCCAAAACTTACATAAGGCTTGTGAGAAATTATTTTGATAACATTTGGTTAGACAAAATGAGAAATTCCCTTCATTGTAGCCTATCACTGTGATAGTGAATGATTGGCTTTATTGCCTGTCAAGAAATACAAGTATTTCTCAATTTACAACAGTTCAACAACACTGAAAAAATGACTTATAATTGTTTTTCACTCTTACAACTGTTGCAGCATCTCCATGGTCCTGTGATCAAAATTCAGACAATTGGCAACTGACTCATATTTATGACGGTTGCAGTGCCCTGGGGTCATGTCATCACCTTTTGCAATCTTCTGACAAGCAAAGTCAATAGGGTAGACAGATTCACTTAACAACCGTGTTACTAAATTAACAATAGCAGTGATTCACTAAATAACTATGGCAAGAAAGATCAAAAAGTGGGCTAAAACTCTCTTAATAAACAGAAAATTTGGGCTCAATTGTGGTCATAAGTCGAGGACTACTTGTATAATCTTATGGAATGCCAGCCCTACCATTGGGCATTGTGGGATGCTTGCCTCAGCCAGCAGATTTGGGGGTAGCAAAGACTTATTTTATTAATTGCTACTTTAATTTTGCTATCTGGGGAGAAATGTACTATGAGATCTTCACATTACATTACATTCCAGAAGAACATGGCTGATTGGGCTTAGGAGAGTAAGACAAACTTCTGGTTAATGAGCACCTTTGCAAGTAGTAACAATGAAGTGATTGAGACTTAACTGGGTAGATAAATCTAAACATAATGACCTTAAAAATTAAAAAAAATGCTTTTTAAAAAAAGATAAAAAGGAAAGAAGGAAAGATTATATAGGACAAAGATCTAGTGGCCTTCTAGATCAAGGCTTTTCAACCAGTGGTACGGGTACCACCTGTGGTACATTGGCACCTGGCAGGTGGTATGTGACCATCGTAGAAAAGTGGTAGCGGGGGAGGGGAATGAGCTGAACCGGTGGCAGCACCGCACAAGCCTGAGCGAGAGATGGCTGGAGCTGCAGGGCTGTCAGGGCTCAGCGGAAGCGCCAGGATCAGCACTTCTTCGGAGCTGTCAGGGCTCAATGGAAGCTGGAGCTCAGCACTGATCCTGGTGCTTCTGCTGAGCCCAGAAGAAGCGCCGAACAGCTGGAATGTTGTAGCATCTCCAGGGTCTTGTAATTTACATTCAGATGCTTGGCAACTGATTCATATTTATGACAGTTGTCATGTGTCTGAGTAACGAAACACTTAAAAGGACTTTCAGGCATGTTTTCTCCTAAAAGCATTTATTAATGTTACAGATATGTCAGCACAGCATGGGGGAATGCTTAGATCTGCTTCTCTTCCGTTATGCCTAATATTCCAAACCTTTTCCACTCCCTTATTGTAAGGTCATGGTTCACATCTTCCAATCAACTTGGAAGATGTGATTTACTTCCGGTTTCTTTCTCCGGAAAGAGAAAGTGTCCCAGGGTCATGTGAAGTGACCAAAACCTGCTGCAACCACCCAGCAGACGGGGGGGAATAAAAAACAAACACCTTCTCACCCCACCCCCGCTGCCAATCCTCAACAGAAATGCTCACAACAATGAAAACCTCGGACAGGTGGAAGAGCGCCGCCGGGTGGGCAGGCAGGTGTCTTGCTCGGCTGTGGCTTGGGGGGCATTTTTTTCAGTGCCATTGTAACTTCGAACAGTCACTAAGCGAACTGTTGTAAGTTGAGGACTACCTGTACTTCATCACTTTTTTCCTTTTTTTTTTTTAGTCATCAAGTTTTTGACACCTTGCTAGGCGACTGGTGGTACTCGGATGTTGCCATATCCTAAAAGTGGTACAATGGGTGAAAAGGTTGAAAAGCCCTGTTCTAGATATCTCTGCTTAATTGGCCAAATTAGTTGGGGATGATGAGAGTTGGAACCTAACAACAGTTATTGAGGGTTCTGGTACCTCCTTGGGCAAGCAAGAAATAAGATAGTGAAATATTTCTCCAAAGTACATCCTGCTGGGTTCTATACTTGTTTTGATGGTGATGATGATGATGATGATGATGATGATGATGATGATGATGATGATGATGATGTCATTATCCATTCAGTCATCTTGGCGATTCTACGGGCCAGATCTTTGCACATCTTCTGTTCTTGCACTGGTTCTTTGAGTTTTTCTGTGCTCTGAATGATGTCAGCTTTATAATTGTTTTAGGAGATACTAACTATTGTGTGAAATAAACTTGATGCAGAATAGATTGTGTTGCACCAGCTATTTTCCATGTTTTGCTGGAACAAGTCATGCCCAGATTGGCTAATTCAAAAATACTCCTATGGGGAAAGTTTGAAAGCTATAAAGCCCAAATGCCAAAATCTTTGAGGAGTTGTTCCACTATTAGGAGCCATTTGCTTAAAAGGCTTTGTATTGCAGCAGTTGGGCTATCAATGACTCAACTGCATAAATATAGAGCAGATTTTTATTTCAGGCTATCCTTTGGATATGCAAACTAGACTTTACTCTATTTGTTTTCCTTTTTTGTGAAAGCCAAATCAAACGCTGACTTCGTGGGATCCAAAACTGAATTGGTCTTTGAAGCAGACTGAATCCAAATCCAAATCTTCAAAAGCTTCATTGGTGATTCACCGCCACAGATAAAAAGCTTAAATAAATTCATAGATAAGCTTCCTACAAAAGGACAAATTGGTAGAGTGGGAGAGAGGGGAGGGGACTGGAGGGGAGAGGAGAGGGGAGGGGAGAGGAGAGGGGAGGGGAGGGGAGAGCAGGGGGGAGAGCAAAGGGAAGAGGGGAGAAAAGGTCATTTGAATTGTATTGTGCTGAGGATTTTGGTAACATGAATCTTAATGTTGTAGCCACACATGTAAAAAAGAGCCTGCATCTTGACTTAAGTTTCATTATTTTGACAAATTGTCCCTTGCCCTGGATGCTTCTATCCAGTATTCACTTGTGCTTTCAGAAGAGTTAATGTTTTGAAAATGTCATCCAACTCTGCCATGTTGTTGTTGTTAAAAACATTTTCCACAAAACTCCCTGAACCTCATTGTCTGGAATAACCATAATCTTTTATAAGGAACTTCTTGGCCTGGGGCCTCTAAATAAGGAACTTCTAGGCCTATAAAACTCTTTTGGAGATCTGTTATACCTGCATATTTGTTTCAATGATAGTCAATGGGAGATATGACAATGTAGGTTTCTAAATCAAGATATTAGTCTAAAGAAAGGCTGGGCAAATATGGCTCTTTCATGACCCTTTTACGTACCTGTGGACTTCAAATCCCAGTATTCCAGAGCCAACCTATTGGCTGGGAAATTCTGGGAGTTGAAGTCCATGCACCTTAAAGTTGCCGAGATTAGGAAATAGTAGCCTCGCAGAACTGTAGATGATGGTCAGCCCTTCTGATCATTTACAAGTTAGAAGCCTCAAAGTAAAGCTAGAAAGATATCTGTCTCTATACTCTGACAACTCTATAGGACAGTCACTGCAATAGTTTTTTCGCTGCTGTTTAATATCCTCTTCTCTTTTCATGCTTGATTAAGGTGACCAATCATCCTCCTTTAGGGAGGACAGTCCTCCTTTTGTAAGTTCTGTCCTCTCTCAAAAATTGTCCTCCTACTTGTCCTCCTTTTCGATATTTGAAGACTAATCTGTAAATCTCCGTATTCGATCGATGCCGATCCAATCCGTTGTGTGTGATGTGATGTATTTGTATTTGACATGACGATTCGTCAAGGCTCGGTACAGTGCGGCAAGATGCAATTATGAGACACATGTGCTCCGCACAGGAGAATTGTTTTAAGAGAGTGTGCCGCACGCAAGTGGCTTTGTTTACTTCTTACCGAAACACGACACGGCACAGACGCACGCATTAGACTCACTTTTTTTTCTTCAATTTATTTGTGTCCTCCTTCTCATTGTAAAAAAGTTGGTCACCTTATGCTTGATAAATGTGCAGTTGTGCATAGGTTGATTTTTTTTTCTCCACCTCCTCGCACTAGCAAGTAAGATCACCCACAGAGGTAATGGAAATTGTCCATAGCTTATCTTTGAGCAGCAAAGCTCTGAACAAAGTTACATAATGAGTGTTATTGTGCAGAGGTCTCTACAGGTATCCCCAAATCCTGCTCAGATATAATTGTTTATAAAATGTTTGATAAAAAATAACAATGATTTCAAGCAAAGTGGAATCTCACATTGTGTTGCTAGCTTTCAAGGAAATTTGGGAAGAGATTTTCATCTCTGTCTATTTTTCTTCCTCCGATCATTTCTATGGTCTTTACTTCTTCAAGCTGAAAAAATGTTATAACAACCGATGTGACTATAAAAAATACTAGGTAAGAGAGAAATAGGTAGTCCTGGACTTACAACCATTTGTTTAGCAACCATTTGAAGTTGCAACACTGAAAAACCTAATGATCATCTCAGCATCCCCATGGTCAAAATTTGGGTGCTTGGCAACCAATATGTATTTACAATGGTTATAGCATTCCAGGGTCACAATATCATCAACTGCAGCCTTCCCAGCCAACTTCTGACAAGCAAAGTCAGTCGGAGCAAGCTGGTCATATGTTTCACTTAAAAACCTCAGTGATTCACTTAACTATCATAGCAAAAAAAGGTCATAAAATTGCGTGTGACTCACTTGAAAACTGCCTTGCTTAGCAATGGCAATTCTGATATTGATTGCGGTCATTAGAGAATTATCAATAGCAAGTTTGACATGGTGGTTAAAAGTCCCAAGCTAGAAATAGAGAAAGACTTATGCACAGAGCCACCTGGGAGACTTTGAGCAGCAGTAGGAAAAAGGCGGTGGCAAACCACTTCTAAAAATGTTGCTAAGAAAACCGCATTGTCTTCTCCATGTGGTCATGAGGAACCATGAATGACTCAAAAGTGCAAAAAACAAACCAAGGAAAGGAAGGTATCAGGAGTGGAGGCTGGGCACACCGCCATTTTGAATCAACAGTCATATGGATGGAATGAAGTTGAAAACTTCAATATTGTTACCTTTCCTAATTACAAATTATTACCCAGCTCATCTTAGCAGTTTTGTCTTTATATTTCTACAGCATTTTTATCAAGCTAAAGTGGGGCATTTGCCCATTAATTTTGCCCTCAGGCTAGTTTGTCCTGACTGTAAAACAATTAAAATCATATTGTGTAGGGGTTTATTTGTTTATTCATGTCAGAAGCATCATAATTAAAATAAGGCATACCGTAGAACATAAAATTTTAAGTCTAAAATACAAGATTAAAATATGAACTAGTTAAACAGATCTTGCCCAGAAACTAGCAATATTAATTGCATTCTTTTGTGCTGCTATGAGCTCTTCAAGTGTACACTGATCAGGAGACAAAGGACAGGTATACATATGTGTAGTTTTCTGCATGTCACCACAATTGCAAAGGGCAAAAGCCACCAGATAGCCCCATTTGTTCAGAGTGCCTCTGAATCTTGCTGTATCCGTGCATAGTCTATTCAATGATTTCCATAACTTCCCAGCTTTTGCCAGACCCAGGTGCCAGCTCTTCCATTGGGTCCATCCATTGTTGGTTCTTTGTAGCTTTCCATAGGTCCACTCTGCTTTTAAATTCTTCAAAGTCTTCCATCTATCAAAGGAAGATTTTCCTGGATTTTAATAATAGAGGTCATTGTGGAATTATTATTCCTTATTATCAAAGTTCCAACATAGCAGAAAACATGCAAAGCCATGCCATGTATTCCTAAAAGAAAATGGAGTAAATGAAGTCCACTATTTTACCTAACAGCAGAATTGTTGCTCTCAATAAAAGGTGACAGTTATGCAGTGTTAAAACTAAGTATGCCATAATGGTAGAAGGTAGCCTTCAAGAGTTAGTGCATAAAAGGGTTGTAAAGCATATTAAATACTCGATCATTTGTGTTAAGTGCTCTAGAGAACACCCATTTAAGCAAAAGTGGTGAGTTTAATCTGTATGAGAAGCAAGCTATGGGTAAGATATTTGTTCTGCATTAATTTGTGATGAATAATTGTTTAACATGACCTTGTGCAACTTTCTTAATTTTGCTTGTTGCTATATGTAACCAACTGCCATCTGAGAATCAATTTGAAGAGTTGTTTGCCATGTTCCTTTTCAAGTATCAGCTATAATTGTTTCTAAAATGAAAAAAGTGTCAATAGTACTCTGTTTGCAGTAAACAATTTATATTTATCCATTTGCATAAGAGGTTTTTTTAAAGAATTTAATGGGCTTTAAGAAATATGATTTTTAAGGCATGATTGCTTGAAAGCTTAATAATTGTTTATTTTCTTAATTGCCAATATAATTTCATGTTAGACTTTGTATATTTTTATCAAAACTCTCCTCCACACACATTTTTTTTTCTTCAGCTACAACATATAAAAGTGCAGAATTTTATCCCTGGTAAAAGGCATATATTTGGAAACTAAGGGCTATATTGCTTCTGTTAGCCTCAACAGCTCCAGATATGTGCTGGATCTATTAGATTATGAAAAGCAGATGCACTTTGATTAGTTTATTGATGACTCTAAGGACCCTTCATACTGATTTGACTGATGATTTCAGTCAATCTTCTGAAACAACAGGCAATATACAGTATATGAATAGCACTTTTTTCTAACTATTGTTTTGGTAATAGATTGTTTTGGAAAACCTTGGCTTATTGAGAAAGTAGATACCTTCAGATATCTAAATCATTAGCCAAAGGACAAATGGAGAAAGACATGGATACTCATTTTAAATGATGGGTTCTAAAGTACGGTCAGGATCATACTTTCCATCACATTTATCTCCACAAAGTAAGCTGTTCATCTGAATGGCAAGACACTTTTTATATTGTTAGCTCCAAAGGGAATTAGTAAAACCCTCAGTGGCTTCCTGTGAACTGTTTGTGAAGCCTGATAGATAAAACCCCCATATGTACAATGTCCCTTGTATTTTGAATGTACCTATAACTTCACTTGCCCTATTTAGACAAGATCTTCTCTGTCATGTTTTCCATCTCTGCAAATGTTATTTATTTACTTATTTATTTGCATCCTGCCTTTATTATTTTCACACCTTCCTCCTCCTGTTTTCTTCACAACAACAACCCTGTGAAATGAATTGGGTTGAGAGAGACTGACTGGTCTAAAACTTTCATGGCTTTCTTGGCTAAGGCAGGACTAGAACTCACAGTCCCCCATTTTTAGCCCGGTGCTTTAAAAGGTAAAGGAGTCTCTGTCAGTTTTACCCTGTTAGTTGTAGCCAACTTTAGGGGGTAGTGCTCATCTCCGTTTTTTTAAGCCATTGAGCCAGCGCTGTCTGAAGATGTGTCTGTGGTCATGTGTCCACCATGACATCATGCTGCAGCAGGAAGTGTACAACAAAACATGGAACATTGTTACCTTTCCACCAAAGTGGTACCTATTTATCTACTTGCATTTACATGCTTTCAAACTGCTACGTGGGCTGGAACTGAGGTAAGTGACAGGAGCTCACTCAGTCACATGGTGG
This sequence comes from Protobothrops mucrosquamatus, assembly GCF_001527695.2. Lineage (NCBI taxonomy): Eukaryota > Metazoa > Chordata > Lepidosauria > Squamata > Viperidae > Protobothrops > Protobothrops mucrosquamatus. The sequence goes on along the minus strand of NW_015387818.1, from coordinate 133,099 downwards.
TAAGGCTTTGAACCACTAGAGTACAGATCTTCTCTGGTGTCTTTTTTAAGCCACTGAGTCACTGTGCCTCTCTGGTGCTTTAACCACTAGCCAAAGTGGCTCTCATGTTATAGTGTCATACCTTCTCTTCTCTCTCCATCATACCGGTTCTTCAAGAGATTGAGAGTAGAAATGTGCAGAGATTCATCCTTAGTATGTTTCTAATCTCAAACATTTTGGGCTTGAAAGAGATTATGCATGATTGGAATTCTGTTTTGAGGTTGGAATGAAGCAAGCTGCTTTGGTCCAACCTTGAAACAAAACTTGGCCATTTCAAGCAGTGCTGTTTTGGGTGTTCTGATAGTTCTGAGCACTGCGATTCAGCTTCATTTTGTAGCAGGGAACAATTATGTCCCTGTAACTACTTGTTTAGATTGGATGTGATGGTATGGCAATGCAGTGTTGAAAGGAAATTAGCAGAAAATCAGCTCATGGGCCAATAGAAGAATATTTGTACCTACATGATGGTCAATCCACCTAGTAAATTAAGTTGCTTTGCAGACAGGTCCCGCAAAGATATTTGTTAGTGCATGCATAATTACACTTTATACACATGTATATTCTGTATGCTGTTAAGGAGTGCATGCAAAGACTATTAACTGTATAATTATGGTTTCATTCATCCATATAGCTTTGGTAGATGAATGCAACCTTGTATTCAGATCTTGAGCTTTGGGGTGATTTTAAAAATGCAAAGACTATGCGATGGTTTATGCAAATAAATAAACATGCAAATAAACCTGCAATGGTGTACTGATTGAACTTCCCTACATGTACGCTCTAATCTAATATCTTACTATTGGAATATTAATCATATATATGCAGAAATAAGCACTTGGAGCCCCTTTATTTGCAGTCAACAGCTATCTTTTTTATTTTATTTTATTTTATTTTATTATCTTTATCTTTATGTTTATGTTTTATTATTTTATTTTATTTATTTTATTTTATTTTTTTATCTTTATCTTTATTTTTATTTTATTTATTTTATTTTATTTTATTTTATTTTATTTTATTTTATTTTATTTTATTTTATTTTATTTTATTTTATTTTATTTTATTTTATTTTATTTTATTATGTACATGCTGTCCATCTCACTGTCAAGCAACTTTGGCAGCTTACAAACATCATAAAAATATGTACAAACATTAAAACTTTAAATATTAAAGAAACAAAAATTAAATAAGTTAAAACCCAAATACTACAAGGTGTAGATGGAGTCTTCTTTTAATCTACTAATCACTTTCAATATAGAACACCTCCATCAGGACCCCAGGCCAAATTAGCAGAGCCAGGTTGTCAGTCCCTTCCAGAAGACCGAAAGAATGGGGGTGGATCTCACCTTGAGGGGCACAATGTTCCGGAGGGTGGAGACACAATAAAAAAAAATGCCCTTTTCCTGGACCCTGGCAGCTGGAATTCCTTGATTGACAGGGGCAACAGCATGCCCCTTCTGCTGGAAAGAGTGGGGCGGGCCAATCTCATTGAGGTGAGACAGTTCTTCAGATACTTTTAAAAGTGTTTTCAATACAACATATATATTTAGATTAGAAATTGAATGGAAATAGAATGTATATACAACTGGCTTATTTATTTTCAGACTGGAGCATGTTTATCTTCACCAGAGAAAAGTGTTAAATAAAAAGAAAATTGTTGTACTGTTAATGAGTTATTTCAGTGACTCTGCATTTTGTCATTTTACTTTGGGACACATAAAACATGTATCTCTAGACATTCTTAATAGGCTTGAGTTTGCTCACACATTACACTGTATTTAATATGGATTCTTGTGAATGAACTAGATGTTTCTAAATAAGATTATAACAAAGTGTTTGTTCATTACTTTTCCTTACAGTTTCTTCAAGATATTACAACTCCTCCATAAATGATCACTTTTGCCCCTTTAGTGCTAATGCTTTCTCCTCAGACCGGGATTGTTGTTGTCTGCCTACTTTATTCCCAACTCACACTTTCTTTCCAGTGTGGGCCTATGGGTACGTGTGTAAAAGTGTAAGAAATATTCTAACTGAATATGGGCTTATGAAAAGGGTCACATCTGGAGAACACTGGTCACCACAAATAATGCCGCTCTGAATACTGAGTTGAGTAATTTTTTTTTTAATTTTGCAAGGGCCACACACACACACACACACACACACAGAGAGAGAGAGAGAGAGAGAGAGAGAGAGAGAGAGAGAGAGAGAGAGAGAGAGAGAGAGAGAGAGAGCTAAACAGCTTGCATACTTAGAAATCAAACTGCACAGCAAAAGAAAAGATTACACTGTTTGTGTGTAAGTTTTGATTGTCTAATATTTCATATGCTGCCACATTTGGAAATGGATTCATTTTGTTTTCATCATTATAAAGCCCAAATGAAGTAAGTAAAATGAATTAAACCAAAGCAAATAATAATGAAATGAAGCAGAGAAACAAAACAAAGATGAGGAGAATCAAAGCTACTCAGCTGTTACAAATCAAGGGGAAATTCTAAAGGAACCAAATGTGAATCTGATTCTTTATTAAGGCTTTATGTTTATTAAATTTATTCAGACTGGAAGCCAAGTTTCAACATTCAAGCTACATGCTGAGTGGCAGAAGGCTATATATATAGAGAGAAAAGTGAAAATACTTCCCTGTGTTGGTAAACTAAATAATGCACAATACAATACAATGGCCTGCATTGCAGTTTTCACAGCACCACAATCATTTGTGAAATTATTCCTTCCAACTCAATCTCTTCTAACTTCGTAGTTTGTCCATTCATTTCTCCCCTAATAGAATATAGATAGAAGAAAGATTTGTCCTCAACTTATATCAAGTCTTAGTGACTGTTTGAAGTTACAACGGCCTTGAAAAAACTGACTTATAACCGTTTTTTACACTTACGACCGTTGCAGCATCCCCATGGGTCACATGATCAGAAATCAGATGCTTGGCAACTGGTACACATTTATGACGGTTGCAGCGGCCCGAGATCACATGATCATCTTTTGTGAGCACCTGACAAGCGAAGTGAGGAAGTCAGATCCACTTAACAACCATGCTACTAATTTAACAACTGCAGTGATTCACTTAACAACTGGGGCATGAAAAGTCGTAAAATGGGGCAAAACTCAGTTAACAACTGTCTCACTTAGCAACAAAAAGTTTGGGCTCCATTGCGGTCGTACGTTGAGGACTACTTGTACAACTTAGATTGCTGTCAATCTCATCAAGCCAGACCCTATGTTCTTGGAAACACCTACATAGTGCTTCCTTTGGAGTCATAAGGGGTGATGTTAAAATGAAGGAATTTGAAAGTGACAAGGCTTCCAATAACTGTTGTTTTAAAACTGATTATGCAATCGGCTCTTTCAAACAAGCTTGAATATTTGTAACTAAGACAGAGGGCACTGTTACGAATCTTCAGGGTAATAAATTATTAGCTTGTAGGAATATAATCAACAACTCTCCATGCCCTTTTTTCTCTAATTAAAAAAAACCAAAAACTATTATATCTAAGTGTGAAAAAGAAAGCAACGTGGGGGGGGGGGTTGTATAGTTAACAGTTCAAACAGCTCCCCAATTACATATTTGTGGAATGCATGCCTGTGTGTGTGTTTGTGTTTATAATCCAGCCCAAGATTATTTGTTTGAAACTGGTGAACAGAAGGAAAAAGTAAGCTCGGAGGAATAGATTTTATGCCAAACATCAATCAGTTCCAGCATCAGGGCCGATTTATTATCCTGTAGGGTTTCTGGATAGTTGGCACACTGAGAAGACCACTCCATGACATTATCTATTAAACAAATGAAGCTTTTTCTTTCTTTCTTTCTTTCTTTCTTTCTTTCTTTCTTTCTTTCTTTCTTTCTTTCTTTCTTTCTTTCTTTCTTTCTCTTTCTTTCTTTCTTTCTTTCTTTCTCTTTCTTTCTATCTTTCTCCCTTTCTTTCTTTCTTTCTTTCTTTCGTTCTTTCTTCTTTCTTTCTTTCTTTCTTTCTTTCTTTCTTTCTTTCTTTCTCTTTCTCTTTCCCTCCGTCTTTCTTTCTGTTTCAACACTGTTGAAAATAGATTCTTTTTTTCTTCTCCCCCCCCCCCCCCCCCCCCCCCCCCCCCCC